>NC_134356.1:631083319-631298319 GCF_048569485.1 Anomaloglossus baeobatrachus | reverse complement strand
CCCCCACAGCTCCCCTATACACAGAATGATGGACCCACAACCCTGCTATACACAGTATAATGGGTCCACAGCTCTGCTATATACAGTATGATGCCCCACAGCTCCCCTATACACAGTATAATGCACCCACAGCTCTGCTATACACAGTATGATGCCCCCACAGCTCCCCTATACACAGTATAATGCCCCCACAACTCCCTATACACAGAATGATGCCCTCACAGCTCCCCTATACACAGAATGATGCCCCCACAGCTCCCCGATACACATTATGATGGACCCACAACCCTGCTATACACAGTATAATGGGCCCACAGCTCTGCTATATACAGTATGATGGGCCCACAGATCCCTATACACAGAATGATGCCCCCACAGCTCCCTATACACGGTATGATAGGCCCCCACAGCTCCCCTATACACAGAATGATGCCCCCACACAGCTCCCCTATACACATTATGATGGGCCCACAGCCCTGCTATACACAGTATAATGGGTCCACAGCTCTGCTATATACAGTATGATGCCCCACAGCTCCCCTATACACAGTATAATGCCCCCACAACTTCCTATACACAGAATGATGCCCTCACAGCTCCCCTATACACAGAATGATGCCCCCACAGCTCCCCGATACACATTATTATGGACCCACAACCCTGCTATATACAGTATAATGGGCCCACAGCTCTGCTATATACAGTATGATGGGCCCACAGATCCCTATACACAGAATGATGCCCCACAGCTCCCTATACACAGTATGATAGGCCCACACCTTGGCTATACAAAAGTATAGTGGGCCCACAGCTCCCCTATACACAGTATAATTCCCCCACAGCTCTATTCTCAGCATGGCAATACCCCATATGTAGTGAAAAGTTCTGTTTGGACACAAGGCAAGGCTTGGAACAGAAAAAGCAACATTTGGAATGGAAATTTGGATGGAATAGATTGCAGGGCCCCTGAGCTATACACAGTATAATGCACCCACAGCTCCCTATACACAGTATAATGCACCCACAGCTCCCTATACACAGTATGATAGGCCCACAGCTCCTCTATACACATTATGAAACAGGAACAGTATGGAACAGAAACAGGAACAGGAACAGAAAAAGCGACAGTTGAAATGGAAATTTGGATGGAATAGATTGCAGGGCCCCTGAGGTACCAAAACAGCAGAAACCCCCACCAATGAACCCATTTTGGAAAGTACACGTATCAAGCAATTCATCTAGCAGTGTGTTGAGCATGTTGAACCCGTATATGTGTAGCACCCAGGGATATGGGGTACTCGGTCTCGGGCAGTGTCTCTCTTGGGAATGTCACGGTGGTGGCCGTTGCCCGGTTCTATGCCCTGGGATCTTTTTGTAATGGGGTTGTATTTACAGGGGATTAAAGTAATGTTCATACGTGACGCCACCTGTGGTGTGCGGCCAAGTAAAGGGGTCGTTGCTGCAGGGTTCTTCTCACCGGGGGTGGATATTGATTGCAGTTAAGATGGCGTCACTCCCCATAGGCAGAGTGATTGCCCCGGGAGGGTGGCCGGCTGGCTGACAGTGGGCTGTAGGCGCCGGAGCGCGGGACGGCGTCACCGGTAAATAAGGGAGACGGGCAAGAGCTCTCGTTCAGGTGTTTACTCACTGGTTAGGAGATGCCTGAGAGTGCCTGATTCACTGCTGGTAAGTCTCTGGTTATCCGGTGCAAGTTCCAGGTGGTTACCGGTGTCAGTGTAAATGTCCTGTTTGTCCTTTTTTTGTTTTTGAACTTTTAAATCGTTATTTTGCATCTGTTTTCTCTAAAAAAGTAAATGTAAAATCAACTGATCTTCACCGTTGTATTGTAGGATTAGAAGAATCCAGGCCATCAATAAACAAAGAGATAGTGAGGGAATACTTAGCTAACATAAATGAATTCAAGTCCCCAGGTCCAGATGAATTATACCCCAGAGTACTGAAGGAGATAGCAGAGGAAATATTAGAACCACTTTTCATAATTTTTGAACATTCTTGGAGAACAGGAGAAGTTCCAGAAGACTGGAGAAGAGCAAATGTTGTCCCTATCTTCAAAAAGGGGAAGAAGGTGGACCCAGGGAACTACTGGCCTGTGAGCCTGACTTCCATACCAGGAAAGATCTTCAAACAAATTATTAAACAACATTTATGCAAGTACCTGGATGAGAATGAAGTGATTAACCAGAGCCAGCATGGGTTTGTAACTAATAAGTCATGTCAGACTAACTTAATTTCCTTCTATGACAAAATCACTGACTGGGTGGATGAGGGAAATGCAGTAGCTATAGTATATCTTGACATCAGCAAAGCATTTGACAAAGTATCTCATACAATCCTTATTGAAAAAATGACCAAGTGTGGAATGGACAAGGCAACTGTTAGATGGATTCATAACTGGCTAAGTGATCGGAGTCAAAGAGTGGTCATAAATGGCTGCACATCCAGTTGGAAGACTGTCTCAAGTGGGGTACCACAGGGCACTGTCCTGGGCCTAGTGTTGTTCAACATCTTTATCAATCATTTAGATGAAGGTATTAAGGGTAAACTGATTAAATTTGCTGATGACACAAAGCTAGGAGGAATAGCTAATACTACAGAAGAGAGAGAGGATTCAACAAGATCTAAACAAGCTGGAACAATGGGCAGCAACTAATAGAATGGTTTTTAACAGGGAGAAATGCAAAGTCATACATCTTGGCAAGAATAATGAAAAGAGCATATACAGCATGGGAGGAATAGAGCTATCCAACAGCATGTGTGAAAAAGACTTAGGTATACTAATAGATCACAGACTGAACATGAGTCAACAGTGTGACGCAGCAGCAAAAAAGGCAAACACCATTCTAGGATGTATTAACAGAAGCATACAGTCTAGCTCACATGAAGTCATTATCCCCCTTTACTCCTCTTTGGTCAGACCTCATCCGGAATATTGTGTCCAGTTCTGGGCACCAGATTTTAAAAAAGATATCAACAAACTGGAGCAAGTTCAGAGAAGAGTGACCAGAATGGTGACTGGACTGCAAACCATGTCCTATGAGGAACGGTTACAGGATTTAGGATTGTTTAGCTTGCAAAAGAGAAGACTGAGAGGAGACCTAATTGCTGTCTACAAATATCTTAAAGGCTGTCACACTGTAGAGGGATCAGTTTCATTCTCATATTCACAAGGAAAGACTAGAAGCAATGGGATGAAACTGATGGGGGGGAGACACAGATTAGATATTAGAAAAACCTTTTTGACAGCGAGGGTGATCAACGAGTGGAACAGGCAGCCATGAGAGGTTGTGAGGTCTCCTTCAATGGAAGTCTTTAAAAAGAGGTTGGACGGACATCTGTCTGGGATGATTTAGTGAATCCTGCTTTGAGCAGGGGGTTGGACTAGATGACCCAGGAGGTCCATTCCAACTCTGATATTCTATGATTCTATGATTCCTTGCTATCAAGTGACTGGCAGAAGGAACCTGGGCTGTGATCCTGCTCACAAGCCCCAGGCTCCGCAGCAGAAAGGTGAGCTTTGTCTCGTCCCTCCAGCACTGGTGCTTTCCTACACCCAGTCTGGTCTCAGGGGACGTCCCTCTAGAAAGTTCTCTATGTGTAATGGCTACCTCCTCTTATACCAGATGTGGCACCCGCCCCCCAGTGGTTGTCCTAGTGCCTGGGAAGTCCCATGCTACTGGATGGCTAACTCTTACACCCCAGTCCACTCCCCCCTGTGGGGAAGGCACCTAACTGCATGTGAAATGTGTGTCTGTGGTGTGACCACCGGCAAACCTCCTGTCACTTATCCCAGATAGATACTGCTCCTTAAGGCCAGTTTCACACTTGCGTTGAACGGCATCCGTCACAATGCGTTGTGTGACGCATATGTCGGATGCCTTGCAAATAGTGTGATAATAAAGGCAACGGATTCCACTTGAATAACGCATTGCGTTAAGTTTTCTTTAGCCGAGAGAGAGCCTTTATCATCATGCACACATCCCGACACTGCCGCCCACATCCCGACACTGCCGTCCACATCATCACCGCACACATCCCGATACTACCGCCCACATCATCACCGCACACATCCCGACACTGCCGCCCACATCATCACCGCACACATCCTGACACTGCCGTCCACATCATCACCGCACACTTCCCGACACTGCCGCACTGATCACCGCACACGCAGGCACTGCCGGACTCATCACCGCACACGCAGGCACTACCGCCCCCATCATAACCGCAGATGCAGGCACTACCGCACTCATCATCACCGCACACACACAGGCATTACCTCAGTGACGCCCCCGCTGACAGCGGGACTCACTTCAGTTGCTCTGTGGATCTCACAGTGAGCGGCGGTGTTCTACTGCCACTACTGTCAGCTTAATGTAGCAAAGCTGAGAGTGTCACGGGACCTCATGTGGATTACGCCGGACCTGGAGGGGTATTTGGCGATTTTAATAAAGTGGTGAAAGAGGGTGGTTTTTTTTGTCTTTTATTCCAAATAAAGGATTTTTTCGGGTGTATGTGTTTATTTACTTTCACTTACAGGTTAATCATGGAAGGTATCTCGGGGAGACGCCTGCCATGATTAACCTAGGACTTAGTGGCAGCTTTGGGCTGCTGCCATTAACTCCTTATTACCCCGATTGCCACTGCACCAGGGCAATTCGGGATGAACCGGGTAAAGTCCTGGGACTGTCGCGGCTGCTAGCTGATATTTTTAGGCTGGGGGGCTCTCCATAACGTGGGGCTCGCCATCCCGAGAATACCAGCCTTCAGCCGTGTGGCTTTACCTTGGCTGGTATCAAAATTGGGGGGGACTGCACACCGTTTTTTTTAATTATTTATTTATTATACTGCACGATATAGACCCGCCCACCGGCGGCTGTGACTGGTTGCAATGAGACAGCTGTCACTCAGTGTGAAGGCGGGTCTGACTGCAACCAATCATAGGCGCCAGTGGGCGGGGGAAGCAGTGAATACTAGATGGAATAATGAACGGCCGGCTTTTTCAAAAGTGGAAAAGCCGCCGGAGCTTTGTGACAGCCGTGCAGCGTCGCGCCCGTGATCGGTGAGTATGAGAGAAGAGGGGAGAGAGACCAAGAGTGATTTTAAACGATTTCGATCATTCTGCTGGGCATGCTCAGCATGCGCAGTAGAACGTGACGGAATCCGTCAGTGGATTCCGCCACTTAGCGCATAATGGCGGAATCCGCCACCATAGACAATCATTAGACACCGTGGCGGATTCCAACGGAATCCGTCAGGGTGCGCTATTTTAACGACACAAAAAAATGCTACAATGTAGCGTTCCTTCCGCCCGACGCAGCATCAAAATAACGATGCAGCGTCGTCCAGCAGATGAAATGCAGATGTGGTGCCCCTGAGGCTTCCGTCGCCACAGGAACATTGCACCCCATCCAGCGGTGTGATGTCCCATTCTGGGTAAGGAAAGGAGTGAACGTCGGTACTCAGGCAAATCTACACTACACCCATTGTTAGGTACACACTGGGACCAGGGACAGTGGCAGCAACCCTCCCATGCTGCATGCTGGGAGGGGCCGTAAGACCCATCCCTGCTCCTATAGGGTAGATCATGGCAACTGGGGAGGTGGGAGGAGCCACCCGAGAGCAGACAGGGAAAGGAAGGTCAAGCTTAGTGAGTTGAAGTTGGAGAGGGAGGAAGGAGGAGGAGGTCTGCGGGAGGCAGACGAGAAGGAGAAGCAGAAAGAAAGCTCTAGTCAGACAGGAGCTAAGAGAAGAAAGTGACGCTTCCTGGTGAAGAACCTGGGACTCAGAGGGTCCAGGTGACACCAAGCAGAGGAAGAGAAGGGATTCCAGGGCTACAGATAGCTTTTGAGGTGGTGGCCTGTTCCACAAAGTCATTCGGTGGAGGGATCAAGCTGCAACAGGGGACGGTCCCTAGAAACCGAAGGAGTGAAAAATCATCTCCAACAGTAAAAACCGAGGCCCAGGGAAAGTTGCAAACTCCCCGGGCCACAGCCCACAGCAGAACCTCTAGAAAGGGGGTAAAACATCCGACAGGTGAGCCCCCGGCCCGGAGGCTGTAGTGGAGGCCGAGCCAGGTTCATCCAACAAGGGCAAGGCTTAAGGAGACAGCTGAAGACAGAGACACTTTAGAAGAGGGCACCGGCTTTCATTCCAGGATCTACCCAGGATTGGCGGAGGTCCCTGACAGTGGGTTCCAGCCGCTCAAAGGCACCAGTGTGCTGCAGCCCAGGAAATGTGAGTAAAGACCTTGGAATTGCACCCTCTGGTGTTGTCTCAGTTATTGTCGCCTGCATAGACTTCCATCACACCATAGACTCTTACGAGCACCAACAATGTCCCCGGGGCACCGCTCCACCTGTGGGGAGCATACCACCATTGCTGCAATTCCATCACCCCGGAGGCCTCATAGATCAGCGGCGGCTTAAGAGCCGCAAACCACAGGTGGCGTCACGACAACCATAAACTTTATTCACCAGCCATATTTAATTGACACCCACAAGGGCCACGGAGTCGGGCCCCGCCACCACTGACGTCCCCCGGACTAGTCCGGCCCGGCACCGGGTGTCCCATAGCCCTGGGGTGGGCGAGTCACAGACACTTGATTTACAGTACGTCGTCCATACAAGTCTATGGAGAATAGCGCAGTGCGTTAACGGATTGCGGATTGCGCTGAACGCAGGTGTGAAACCGGCCTAATTCAGTTGCAGTACCCTGTAGCGACCAGAGCTTCAGGGGCGCTACATATGCTTTACAAAACTTTTTCAAATGTGGATGTGAAAAAAAAATTTAGCTTTTTTCCGCTAAAATGTTGTTTAGCCCCAAATTTGTAATTTTCAAAATGGATAATAGGAGAAAACGGACCCTATAGTTTATTGCGCAATGTCTACCAAATGTGGCGGTGCCCTAGATGTTGTCAGAAACTACTGCCTGGCCACACGGCAGGGCTGAGGAGGAAGGAGCACTATTTGTTTTTTAGAGCACAGATTTTGCTAAAATAGTTTTGCAGGTGACAATTGCAAAGTTCCAAAGGTGCCAGAACAGCAGAAATCCCCCAAATGTGACCCCATTGTAGAAATTCCACCTCAGGGAATTCATCTATGGCTGCAGTGACTATTATGTAACATCCACACTACGCCCATACATTGCACCTCCATATATTGTAGCGCTCCCGTACATTGTGACCAGCTTCTGTACACATTCACCCCGTAAATTGTTAATTAGGCACAGGAGGGGCTCAGAAAAAGGGGGCAGTTGGATTTGGGAGCACAGGTTTCACTGGATTTAATTGGGTGGGCAGGAGTTGTTGCATTAATTCCAAAGCCTTTGTTCTACTCAGGGCTGTATTTTGCCTTCATGCTGCCCTAGGCACTTTAAGTGGTCGCGCCCCTTAGTGACAACGTAAAACTGAGTTTTCGCACACGACATCTGTTTAAGGCAGATCTACTCTGTAGCACACTTTAAAAAGTATCAATAAGAAACTAACACCCCCCCAATGGGAATCACCACAGGCACATCAAAACATAGCATGAGTATAAAATATTCCCACCACACCGTCCCCACTTATATACTGTGACTGTGACACTGCCCCTAATAAACTAAAACACCACACTGCCCTCCCTTATAAACTACTTTATATGCACCACACCTTCCTCGATTATGAAATATGATCTGTACATTGTGAGGAGGGAGCAGCATGATGTGAGCACAATGTCCCATGCATGCTGCCCCCTCCTCACAATGTCCCATGCATGCTGCCCCCTCCTCACAATGTCCCATGCATGCTGCCCCCTCCTCACAATGTCCCATGCATGCTGCCCCCTCCTCACAATGTCCCATGCATGCTGCCCCCTCCTCACAATGTCCCATGCATGCTGCCCCCTCCTCACAATGTCCCATGCATGCTGCCCCCTCCTCACAATGTCCTATGCATGCTGCCCCCTCCTCACAATGTCCCATGCATGCTGCCCCCTCCTCACAATGTCCCATGCATGCTGCTCCCTCGTCACAATGTCCCATGCATGCTGCTCCCTCCTCACAATGTCTCATGCATGCTGCTCCCGCCTCACAATGTCCCATGCATGCTGCCCCCTCCTCACAATGTCTCTTGCATGCTGCTCCCTCCTCACAATGTCCCATGCATGCTGCCCCCTCTTCACAATGTCCCATGCATGCTGCTCCCTCCTCACAATGTCCCATGCATGCTGCCCCCTCCTCACAATGTCCCATGCATGCTGCTCCCTCGTCACAATGTCCCATGCATGCTGCCCCCTCCTCACAATGTCCCATGCATGCTGCTCCCTCCTCACAATGTCTCATGCATGCTGCTCCCGCCTCACAATGTCCCATGCATGCTGCTCTCTCCTCACAATGTCCCTTGCATGCTGCCCCCTCCTCACAATGTCCCATGCATGCTGCTCTCTCCTCACAATGTCCCATGCATGCTGCCCCCTCTTCACAATGTCCCATGCATGCTGCTCCCTCCTCACAATGTCCCATGCATGCTGCCCCCTCCTCAAAATGTCCCATGCATGCTGCCCCCTCCTCACAATGTCCCATGCATGCTGCTCTCTCCTCACAATGTCCCATGCATGCTGCCCCCTCTTCACAATGCCCCATGCATGCTGCTCCCTCCTCACAATGTCCCATGCATGCTGCCCCCTCCTCACAATGTCCCATGCATGCTGCTCCCTCCTCACAATGTCCCATGAATGCTGCTCCCTCCTCACAATGTCTCATGCATGCTGCTCCCTCCTCACAATGTTTCATGTATGCTGCTCCCGCCTCACCATGTCCCATGCATGCTGCTCCCTCCTCACAATGTCCCATGCATGCTGCCCCCCTCCTCACAATGTCCCATGCATGCTGCTCCCTCCTCACAATGTCCCATGCATGCTGCTCTCTCCTCACAATGTCTCATGCTTGATGCTCCCTCCTCACAATGTCCCTTGCATGCTGCTCCCTCCTCAGAATGTCCCATGCATGCTGCTCCCTCCTCACAATGTCTCATGCATGCTGCCCCCTCCTCAGTGTCCCATGCATGCTGCCCCCTTCTCACAATGTCCCATGCATGCTGTCCCTCTCCATGAGCTCCTAATGCTGCCTTCCTCTTTTCCATAATGAGACCTTCATGTTGCCCCACTCATGCTAAGACCACCACACTAACGCTTATGCTGAGACCCCCCACACACACACTACCCCACTCTTGATATTGACTCCCCTATATTGCTCCACTCCATACTGATCCCACACATGCTGCCCCTTCTTCACAATGAGCTCCCAATGCTGCCCCCTCTTATTCTGAGTCCTTACACTCCCCCCACCCAATCGATTTTGTCATTGCACTATCCCTCATCCCTTGTCCTCTGTCTCTAGCATTAGCCCCTCTCTCCCACTCCCCCAGCATCAGCCTCTCTCCCCCAGCATCAGCCTCTATCTTCCCTCAGCATCAGCCTCTCTCCCCCAGTCTCAGCCTTTGCCTCCCCCCAGCCTCAGCCTGCCCCAGTCTCCGCCTCAGCCTCCCTCCAGCCTCCCTCCAGTCTCAGCCTCAGCCTCCCTCAAGTCTCAGCCTCAGCCTCCCTCCAGTCTCAGCCTCCCTCCAGCCTCCCCCCAGTCTCAGCCTCAGTCTCCCTCCAGCCTCCCCCCAGTCTCAGCCTCCCTCCAGTCTCAGCTTCTGCCTCCCTCCAGCCTCCCCCCAGTCTCAGCCTCCCTCCAGCCTCCCCCCAGTCTCAGCCTCCCTCCAGCCTCCCTCCAGTCTCAGCCTCCCTCCAGCCTCACCCCAGTCTCAGCCTCCCTCCAGCCTCACCCCAGTCTCAGCCTTAGCCTCCCTCCAGCCTCCCCCCAGTCCCAGCCTCTGCCTCCCTCCAGCCTCCCCCCAGTCTCTGCCTCTGCCTCCCTCCAGCCTCCCCCCAGTCTCTGCCTCTGCCTCCCTCCAGCCTCCCCCCAGTCTCTGCCTCTGTCTCCCTCCAGCCTCCCCCCAGTCTCCGCCTCTGCCTCCCTCCAGCCTCCCCCCAGTCTCTGCCTCCCTCCAGCCTCCCCCCAGTCTCCGCCTCTGCCTCCCTCCAGCCTCCCCCAGTCTCTGCCTCTGCCTCCCTCCAGCCTCCTCCCAGTCTCTGCCTCTGCCTCCCTCCAGCCTCCCCACAGTCTCTGCCTCAGTCTCCCTCCAGCCTCCCCCCAGTCTGTGCCTCTCCCTCCCTCCAGCCTCCCCCCAGTCTCAGCCTCCCTCCAGCCTCCCCCCAGTCTCAGCCTCCCTCCAGTCTCAGCCTCCCTCCAGCCTCACCCCAGTCTCAGCCTCCCTCCAGCCTCACCCCAGTCTCAGCCTTAGCCTCCCTCCAGCCTCCCCCCAGTCCCAGCCTCTGCCTCCCTCCAGCCTCCCCCAAGTCTCAGCCTCTGCCTCCCTCCAGACTCCCGCCAGTCTCTGCCTCTGCCTCCCTCCAGCCTCCCCCCAGTCTCTGCCTCTGCCTCCCTCCAGCCTCTCCCCAGTCTCTGCCTCTGCCTCCCTCCAGCCTCCCCCCAGTCTCTGCCTCTGCCTCCCTCCAGCCTCCCCCCAGTCTCTGCCTCTGCCTCCCTCCAGCCTCCCCCCAGTCTCTGCCTCCCTCCAGCCTCCCCCCAGTCTCTGCCTCTGTCTCCCTCCAGCCTCCCCCCAGTCTCAGCCTCTGCCTCCCTCCAGCCTCCCCCCAGTCTCTGCCTCTGCCTCCCTCCAGCCTTCCCACAGTCTCTGCCTCTGCCTCCCTCCAGCCTCCCCACAGTCTCTGCCTCTGCCTCCCCACAGTCTCTGCCTCCCTCCAGCCTCCCCCCAGTCTCAGCCTCTGCCTCTCTCCAGCCTCCCCCCAGTCTCTGCCTCTGCCTCCCTCCAGCCTCCCCCCAGTCTCTGCCTCTGCCTCCCTCCAGCCTCCCCCCAGTCTCAGCCTCTGCCTCTCTCCAGCCTCCCCCCAGTCTCAGCCTCTGCCTCCCTCCAGCCTCCCCCCAGTCTGCCTCTGCCTCCCTCTAGCCTCCCCCCAGTCTCTGCCTCTGCCTCCCTCCAGCCTCCCCCAGTCTCAGCCTCTGCCTCCCTCCAGCCTCCCCACAGTCTCAGCCTCTGCCTCCCTCCAGTCTCAGCCTCTGCCTCCCTCCAGCCTCCCCCCAGTCTCAGCCTCTGCCTCTCTCCAGTCTCAGCCTCTGCCTCCCTCCAGCCTCCCCCCAGTCTCAGCCTCTGCCTCCCTCCAGTCTCTGCCTCTGCCTCCCTCCAGCCTCCCCCCAGTCTCTGCCTCTGCCTCCCTCCAGCCTCCCCCCAGTCTCTGCCTCTGCCTCCCTCCAGCCTCCCCCCAGTCTCAGCGTCTGCCTCCCTCCAGCCTCCTCCAGTCTCAGCCTCTGCCTCCCTCCAGCCTCCCCCCAGTCTCTGCCTCTGCCTCCCTCCAGCCTCCCCCCAGTCTCTGCCTCTGCCTCCCTCCAGCCTCCCCCCAGTCTCTGCCTCTGCCTCCCTCCAGCCTCCCCCCAGTCTCTGCCTCTGCCTCTCTCCAGCCTCCCCCAAGTCTCAGCCTCTGCCTCCCTCCAGCCTCCCCCCAGTCTCTGCCTCTGCCTCCCTCCAGCCTCCCCCCAGTCTCTGCCTCTGCCTCCCTCCAGCCTCCCCCCAGTCTCTGCCTCCCTCCAGCCTCCCCCCAGTCTCTGCCTCTGTCTCCCTCCAGCCTCCCCCCAGTCTCAGCCTCTGCCTCCCTCCAGCCTCCCCCCAGTCTCTGCCTCTGCCTCCCTCCAGCCTTCCCACAGTCTCTGCCTCTGCCTCCCTCCAGCCTCCCCACAGTCTCTGCCTCTGCCTCCCCACAGTCTCTGCCTCTGCCTCCCTCCAGCCTCCCCCCAGTCTCAGCCTCTGCCTCTCTCCAGCCTCCCCCCAGTCTCTGCCTCTGCCTCCCTCCAGCCTCCCCCCAGTCTCTGCCTCTGCCTCCCTCCAGCCTCCCCCCAGTCTCAGCCTCTGCCTCTCTCCAGCCTCCCCCCAGTCTCAGCCTCTGCCTCCCTCCAGCCTCCCCCAGTCTGCCTCTGCCTCCCTCTAGCCTCCCCCCAGTCTCTGCCTCTGCCTCCCTCCAGCCTCCCCCAGTCTCAGCCTCTGCCTCCCTCCAGCCTCCCCACAGTCTCAGCCTCTGCCTCCCTCCAGTCTCAGCCTCTGCCTCCCTCCAGCCTCCCCCCAGTCTCAGCCTCTGCCTCTCTCCAGTCTCAGCCTCTGCCTCCCTCCAGCCTCCCCCCAGTCTCAGCCTCTGCCTCCCTCCAGTCTCTGCCTCTGCCTCCCTCCAGCCTCCCCCCAGTCTCTGCCTCTGCCTCCCTCCAGCCTCCCCCCAGTCTCTGCCTCTGCCTCCCTCCAGCCTCCCCCCAGTCTCAGCGTCTGCCTCCCTCCAGCCTCCTCCAGTCTCAGCCTCTGCCTCCCTCCAGCCTCCCCCCAGTCTCTGCCTCTGCCTCCCTCCAGCCTCCCCCCAGTCTCTGCCTCTGCCTCCCTCCAGCCTCCCCCCAGTCTCTGCCTCTGCCTCCCTCCAGCCTCCCCCCAGTCTCAGCCTCTGCCTCTCTCCAGCCTCCCCCCAGTCTCAGCCTCTGCCTCCCTCCAGCCTCCCCCCAGTCTCTGCCTCTGCCTCCCTCCAGCCTCCCTCCAGTCTCTGCCTCTGCCTCCCTCCAGCCTCCCCCAGTCTCAGCCTCTGTCTCCCTCCAGCCTCCCCACAGTCTCAGCCTCTGCCTCCCTCAAGTCTCAGCCTCTGCCTCCCTCCAGTCTCCCCCCAGTCTCAGCCTCTGCCTCTCTCCAGTCTCAGCCTCTGCCTCCCTCCAGCCTCCCCCAGTCTCAGCCTCTGCCTCCCTCCAGTCTCAGCCTCTGCCTCCCTCCAGCCTCCCCCCAGTCTCAGCCTCTGCCTCCCTCCAGCCTCCCCCCAGTCTCAGCCTCTGCCTCCCTCCAGCCTCCCCCCAGTCTCAGCCTCTGCCTTCCTCCAGTATCAGCCTTTGCCGCCTCCCCCCCCCCGCATGCGCAGATCTCCGGTCTGCATTAGAGACACTCCCACGCTCCTTATGAATCAACTTACCTGCTCCAGTGCCCGCCGCCATCTTCCTGGCTCACGTGAGTATCCTCTTCTGACACCGGCTTCCATCACGGCGTCCTCCGCGGCGTCCTGCTGTGAGCTCTGCATGTGACGTCCACACAGCAGTGGACGCAGCACAGAGGAAGGAGCTGATTGGCGCGCGCCTGTGACCCCGGAAGTGCAGGCGCCGGCAGTTCCGGGGTCAATCAGCTCCCTGTGCTCGGCGGCCACAAAAAAAAAAATGTAAAAAAAAAAAAATAATTTTTTTTTTTTTTGTTGCTGCCAGAAGGTGCAGCCCCTCACAATCTGCCGCCCTAGGCACCGGACCACGGGTGCCTAATGCTAAATACGGCCCTGCTACTAGTAATCTGGGTGCCCCTGATATTTCTAGTGACAGATGACAGACCTGAGTGGTGGCTGGTTTTGAGCGGCTAAGTAAAGGGTATTATTGGTAGCATTTTGTGACATTTGTGATTGCTTCCAGCATAAGGCTGGGATCACATTCTTGTGCTCTACGCTGAGCAGTTATGTTGGAGTTTACTTGTAAATCCCCCAAAAATGTGATTCAGATGAAACCCCTGATGGAACCACTTACTTTAATGAGGCAGATGGAGACGCTTTGGATACTGTTTGGTGTCTGTTTTGATGGAGTCCATCTTTTTAGGCGTGCACAGAGCTGTCGTCGTTCACATTTGGTAGCTAAAAAGACACCTAAAATGATGGGACACCACTGGAACAGAGACTGGACAGTGACCAAAGTGTTTCCATCTGCCTCAGGAGGCAGGAGGAGGAAGTGTGCCTGGAGATGCTAGCAGGGCCGGACTGGCCATAGGGCAGTTTTGGCAAGTGCCAAATTGGCCGGTGCCTGCAGTGGGCCACTTGCTCACTCACTCCAAGGAATCACATGCAGCTCTTTTATCAGAGGCAGGTTGGGCTGACATGGCATTTCCCTCTGGGGCCGGTCCTCCAGCAGCTATTTAAGACAGCTCCCTGCAGTGCATGCCCAGGGCAGGAACAGTGACCCCGTTCTCGGCCAGCCCAAGAGTTGTAAAGAGCTGAAGGTGATGTTGCTCTAACATCAGATAGATAATAATTGTAATAAAACAGAGCCGAGTGTAGAATAAATAGGTGGCCCTCACTCCGATCCATAAAAGTCCTTTATTTTGTTTGCTTAAAAACCATAGATGCAGGAGGATGCGGGCAGTGATGCAGGAGGATGCGGGCAGTGATGCAGGAGGATGCGGGCAGTGATGCAGGAGGATGCGGGCAGTGATGCAGGAGGATGCGGGCAGTGATGCAGGAGGATGCGGGCAGTGATGCAGGAGGATGCGGGCAGTGATGCAGGAGGATGCGGGCAGCGCTGCTTCGTCCTCTTGCATCCATGATTTTTAAGCAAGCAAATAAAAGGACTTTTATGGATCGGGGTGAGGGCCACCTATTTCTTCTACACTTGGCTACTCTGCTACGTGTGTCGTATATTTGAAGGTTTAGCTCCACTTTCTCCAAGTGGCCAGTTAGTGCTCATTGTACTCCTTTTTATGTCCTATGATGAGTATGCTGGATTAATGTTGCCAGATCTATTTGACTGGTTGTTGGTGGTCATAATTGTAATAAAGACCCCCCCATCTAGGCATGTGTGTGTGTAGAGAGGGGGGCAGCATATCTGCAATTGCTTTTTGACAGCATGTAATAAAGATCATTGAGGTTTTTATTACAAATATAGTCCTGCCTCTTGACAGAGTCCCTTTAAGAACAATCTAAATTTTCTGTAGGGCAACTTAAATTACATATACAGTAGTGTAATTCTGGCTTGACAGCAGTTTGGACACTGTATTTGTGCTATAGACCTCAGACAGTTCGCAAACAGAGCAATCTGCTACTGTCTGCTCTCAAATGCCAGGGCTGATTTTTAGTCCCAGTCCGGCCCTGGATGCTAGCCTATGTTGAACAGTGCCCGGAGGGCCCGGAGGGTGCAATGGAAGGAGAGAGACCCCCGCCCGCCACAGCAAGCTGATGAAGAACGGGTGGTGTATCTGAAGAAACGCGCAGCTGATCCGGAACAGGTGGAGCAGGGCAGAAAACACCTTAAACAAAGCAGGATGGCATCATTGCTGGTGAGGAGAAATAATGAGTTGGTATGTTGAGGTCCATGTTACACCTTTTGTGCCCTGGGATGGAGGAACAAAACTCAGGGACTCCTGTTGCCCATAGATGGCTGAAAGTTTTTTGTTTTTTTCCCCCTTGTTTACTCCCCTTCTGGATTAAAAAACAATGGCTTGTGAGTAGGTTGTACACCCTTTGCATGGACTTTATCTTATTCAGAGCATGGACTCTGTCTCTATTACCCCTGTGGACTCAACCCGCCCCTGATGTGGGCTCTGCCCAGTCCACTCTGGACTTTGCCCTAATGGACTTTGCCCTGCCCTCAGGGCCAATGTTGGGGAGGGGAGGGTGGAAACCTGTCACACTCCTTTGGTTAAGGACAGGTGGACTGTTGTTGAGGGACAGGGGAGGAGAGGAAATGGATAACCTGATGTGCCTGCCGGTTCCATGGTTTGAGACTTTGCCATGCTTACCAAGAAGGACTGCATCTGAAGTCCAATTATCAACATCAGTTCCCTTTTTGGTCAAATCAATCAAAGGCTTAATCACACTCAAGAAATTACCTATAAACTTACGATAGAAATTCGCAAAACCCAGAATTTTTTAAGGGATTTCAAAGAGGTCGGCTAAACCCAGTCATGAATGGCCTGAACCATGACTGGATCCATGTCAATAGAAGTCGGGGACACAATAAACCCCAAAAAGGAAATTTTCTGCACACCAAAGAGAAATTTTGATCCCTTAACAAACAATGAATGTTCCCTAAGTATCTGAAAACCTTTCCGGACCTGCTGCACATGAGCATCCCAATCATCAGAAAAAAATCAAGATATCATCCAAATTGACAATCAGGAATTTGCCAATTAGCTCCCAAAAAATATCATTTATGAATGATTGAAAGACAGAGGGGGCATTAGTGAACCCAAAAGGCATCACTAGGTACTCAAAATGCCTCTCAGGGGTGTTAAAGGCCATCTTCCATTCATCACCCTCCTTAATTTGAATGAGATTATATGCTCCCCTAAGATCAAGTTTCGTAACCCACTTAGCTCCCTTTACTTTGGAAAACAGATCTGACATCAAGGGTAATGGATACTGATATTTAACAGTGATTTTATTAAGGAGACAATAGTCAATACAAGGTCTCAACAACCCATCCTTCTTGGACACAAAGAAAAAAACAGCACCCATAGGTGACGAGGATGGTCTAATATGACCTTTCTCCAATGACTCCTTAATATAGGTTCTGATAGCACCATGTTCAGGAACAGATGGATTGAAGATCCGTCCCTTAGGAAACTTGCAACCTGGCATCAAATCAATGGCACAATCACACTCCCTGTGGGGGGACAAAGAATCAGAACCAGTCTCATTAAACACGTCAAGAAAATCTGACAAATATTCAGGTACATTATGCGGCGGGGGGGGGAATAAACAGCACAGAAAGATCATTATGCACACATTGACAACCCCAACTAACCACAGAAAAGGATCTCCAATCAAGAACTGGATTATGGGTCTGCAGCCAAGGGAATCCCAGTACCAAAATATTGTGCAAGTTGTGTAATACTAAGAATTTACAATCCTCCTGATGAGCTGGCGCAACCTTCATAGTAACCTGGGTCCAAAACTGGGGTTAATTTTCAGCTGGGGGAGTAGCATCAATGCCCCTTAAAGGAATAGGAGTCTGTAAAGGTACCATAGGAAAACCACAAGTCTTAGCAAAACCAAAATCCATCAAGTTCAGGGTGGCCCCTGAATCAAGAAAGGTCATAACTGAAAATGAGGATGAAGAGCAAATCAGAGAGACGGACAAAAGAAATTTAGGTTGCACAGTACCCACAGTAAATGAACGAGCAAATCTCTTGACCCGTTTAGGGCAGACAGAAATAGTGTGAGACACATCACCACAATAGAAACACAACTTATTTTTCCATCTAAACCCCTGCCGCTCAGCATTAGAAAACACCCTATCACACTGCATAGGCTCCGAAGACTGTTCCGCAAGCAATACATCAGCATGCATCGCTTTGCGCTCGTCCCCTAAAAAGGAGTCATCAGCCAACCACAAAAACCCTAGTCACCACCCTCAGTGCTTGATGGACACACCAGGGGGCAGAGCCAGGCAGTTGGCACGCCCACCGAGGAGTTCAGAGGGCCTGAGGCAGGAAAAACAAGTTCAGTTGTCAGTTTAGTGAGATCAGTTTGAGTGTTAAGGAGCGAGAAGGTGAGGAAGTGAGACAGGCCGGTGACAGTCTGACAGGTGTGAGGGTCGTAGCCCGAACACCTTGGCGAGGAGGCAAGCGGTGGCCTCTGCCTGCAGGAGCCAAGAAGACGGCTCGGTGGAACCGTGGTGGACCGGGACAGGGTAGTGGCCCGCCGGTACCGACCCGGGGAACCGACTCGGAAACCGGAGCACACAGGGGGGTACTCAGACCCTGAAGCCAGGACCAGAACCTACTGGAACTGGTTAATTAACCGATTAAGGCCAGGACTATCGGTCCTGTCCCACCCAAAGTCTCTCTTAGAAGACAACAGCCCACCGATTAGGATAAGAGGTCACCGCCAAGGCCCATAGATCCCACGGGCCAGCGTCTGCGGGCACGGCTCCTTAGGCCACATCCAGCCAGGAGCAGACTCCTGAGTTTCACACTAGGAGCGTTCACCTTACACAAAGAAGTGCAGGAAAAGGATAGAGACCACCAGCCGGGTGGGGGACCCCGAACGCAACCGGCCGCGGCACTGGCCACCACCAACTTGGTTTACCAGAGACTTGTGTGTTTTACTAATAGTGAGTACTCCAGCACCCCCTGCGGTCGCCATCCCCTGCATCGAGCCACCATCCCTGCCCACGGAGGGGTTAACAACTTGCTGCACAACATCTCCCCCGGGTGCCCCATAACAGCAGCGGTGGTGTCCCACCTCACCACACACTGTGGGTGGCGTCACGAACTTGCTACGGCCTAGCCCGTACATCTACGTCCCCCCCATTTATTCGGCATGTCCGCGAGACCCCCGGGTCCGGAGACCCTCGAGCCACCACCCCTGAAGGCCCATCCCCGAGCAGCGCCGGCTGCTGGCACGGGGGCGGCACAATTCCACTTGGTAAGGACAGCCCACTTTCTAAATTTCTGACAAAAAACTTCAGCGGGATCCTGACCCTGGATCAAAGCCAACAGGGCTGTCTCTGCTTGAGCAACAACATTGGGTTCATCATACAACAATCCCAGGGCCTGGAAAAAGGAATCCACATTAGCAAGAATTGGATCATCAGGAGCAAATGACTCAACATGCTCAACCAACTGCTTTGTATCCATGTCAACAAAAAATCTTCCATGGTACCCAAAGAAAAAGAGGAAGAATAAATGGAGATAAAAAAATATTTTCCCTTCTTTTGAGTACCTTTTTTCTTCTGTTGGCTGGTTATACTGTTATGATCCGGCAACCATGGAAGATTACAAAAAACTCCCATAGGTGAAAAAACACCAAGAAACAGGAGTAGTTGGAACCTGGGCTGACCACAATCCCCTAATTATCAGACCACACTAGAAGTAGCCGTGGAGCGTTCCTAAAATCCTAGACGCTACGTCACTGCCTGAGAAACTAGCTACACCTCACAGAATGAAATGAGGAAATCTACCTTGCTTCAGAGCAGTCTCCAAAGGAATAGCCAGCCCCCGACATACAAAGATAGGAAAAATAGAATTAGCAAAGGCGAGGCCCAACTAACTTGATGCAAAGCAAAGGAAAGGAACTGATTGTGGTCAGTGCAAAATCCCTATAGAAAAATACCAAACTCCTGATAGTTAAAAAGGCCCTTGAGGTCATACGACCCAACCCCCACTATATCAGGTACTCCTGTAAATAATGGAAGAACAAAATATCAAAAAAACACAAAATACAAAAAGCAAATAATCAAATCAGACAGGGATAAAAATCCCTTTTCCTGCAGGAAAGCCAGCACAGGAAAAAACCCCATGCTCACAACACAATAGAAACAAAACGTCCCCTGCAAGAAAATAGATACACAGCAAAAAAAGGAAAAACAACACCCTAAGGTGTAAACCAAAAAGCAAGGCAAAAAACTGAAACTTATCTGCAGAAGTCTTGCTCAGGGATACAGGGAAGGACAAATCTCCAGGCCAGGAATAGAGACAGGGAATATACAATTATAACCGACGGCAGCCGGGCAGAAAGTGCTCTCCTATATAGACCAGACTTGTCTGCAATAGGATTTCCCCAATTCCCAATTAACACCGACACCTGTCTGAGTCAATGGCTCAGATTTAGCTTCACTACCATTCCTGGCCACCAGAAGGTGCTTCAGAACAGCACCCAAACAGACGATGTTAACAACAGACGGAGTGGCTAAAGGACTTTTTGAATCGGCTAGTGCAGTGAATGAGGGGCCTAGCAGTATCCGAAGGAGCTCAGGTGCCAGGAAAGCGGTCGGGCGGTAAATTTAATTATGGATGGAGTCTAGAGGGAACCTCGTTGGGGACAGAAGCGGTGCCCGTGTTAGGCGAGTTGAAAGTACCCATGTAATGAAAGCAGGTAAAGTTGTGCTCCTTAAAAGAAATGCATCTTTGTCTGATTCAATGACTCAGTGGAACAATGGACTGTGGTGAAAGCAACCCTGCAGTGGAGTGGCAACCGGGACACAAGGGGTTAATAAATGGCTGCTCTACGACCTGGCAACCCCTATACACATGACTACTACCTAGCCACTCTACACCTGTGCATGCACACTTCAATACTTTGATCTGCTCTGAGCAGGGCAGATCAAAGTGCACCTGCGCAGGACCTCAATTCCAATGCAAGGCCAGTGTGGATGACATAGGACACGTCATCTACACTGGGCTGGGTAGAAGGAGGAAGACAATCGCAGCAGAGAGGAGGCACCAGATCGGAGAGCAGCGACAGTCATCGGACCGGACCGCCCCCCTGGGTGAATATAATAAAAATGATTTTTACGTTCTACAGAGCGGCTTGGGCTCTTATATACAGTATTCTAGAATTCTGTATATAAGAGCCCACTGGTGGTGGCCGCAGCTTATAGTCGCCAAATCTGATGACAGGCTCCCTTTAAATTTTTTGTGGCTTTTTTTTTTAAAAAAAAGGGCCATTTTTGTCATGTTCTTTATTATTTTTGTTTACGTTGCTCGCCGTACGGAATAAATAACATGACAGTTTTATAGATTGGGTCATTCTGAATGCAGCGATACAAATTATGTTTTTGTGCACTTTTTGTGTGTGTGTTTTTTCTTTCCCTTTTTACACATTTTCTTTCTTTTTTTTACAGTCCCACTGTGAAATATTTTGTAGTTTGATCACTGGTGTAATGCACTGCTGCACTCGTTTACTGCAGTGCTGGAAACCTGCTAGTGATTCACTGACTGTGACTGTAATACCCTGTTTATAGCTGTATCTAATAGGCCACCATACCCTGCGGTCATCCGATAACTCCAAGGTACCATGGCAGCGATCTTCACTCGCTATTACAATTGTGGGATGCCAGTCCTTCCAAAGGGGGTCTTTTAACCCTCTTTTAACCCCTTAGATGCTGCTGTCATGATTGACAGCGGTATTAATCTGCTCCGATTAGTTGCAAAACCGGTCAACGCAGATGCCTGTAGCTGACAGCTGTCACTTGCAGGATTTTCACCCACGGGGTGCGTTATCCACTTACACTTTACTGAGGATTTAAAACATATTGGCGGTGGTTAAGGGGTTAATTTCCAGCAGCTGCACTTTGAGCCCTGTTGCAGGGAGTAAATTAACTTTATTCCCCCCTGGCCATGTTCGGCTTCCACTCATAGCGGTGGTGCCGGCACGGATTAATTTACCACTCAGTGTATAGTGGCCGCGTCTGTAACTGCTATCCCGACACTGACTGACAGTCGGATCTAATTTAGAGCTGATGTCAGTCAGTGCGGGGGATGTGGTTACAGCCGATCCTCTCTATACATTGAGTGGTAACTGCCACCAATATGACTGGAAGCCAAACGCTGCCAGGAGGACTAAACTTGATTTAGTCCAAGATTCATGGCTCTCCGTGTGGGCACTGGATAGCGTCAGAATGCTATTAACCTGCAGATGAACCACGTCTATGAAGGTTAATAGCGTTTTTCACATGACAGGTTCCCTTTAAAATACACTCTATGGACAAAAGTATTAGTTCAGTTTATTCATTCAGTCCTGTTCCCACAAGCCCCTTGATTTTAAAAGTTGTCAATGCATAAAAGTCATCAATGCTCTACTGACTCCAGAGCTGCAGAGTACAAACCTTTTCTGGCAATAAAAGTAACCTGTCACCAGGTTTTCCCCATATAAAGTGCGGCCACCACCTGTAAGCCCTTATATACCCTTATATACAGCATTCTAGAATGCTGTATATATGTAGCAGGGGTGCTGCGCACCGCCATGTACATATGTAAGGAGGCGGTCAGTGTTCGAAGAGTCACCCCTGAAGACGTCAACCATGTTGTTGCAAGGATGCTGGTCTGGGTAGCTCAGCCAACAGCCTAGGTCATGGAAACCAGGTGTTAAAGAGGTGGCTCACCACGCTGCAAAAGTGGCCATATCTCTGTAAAATCCATTGAGAAGGCTTGTCTAAATATCTTGTTCAGCCAATTGTGCCTCTGAGCGACGCTATTGCGGTCCGCACATCCCCATACAGTGACCCCCCAGGCGTGACCTCTGAGATATGGTGATGTCACGTCAACTTCCTGTTGACCTGACATCACAGAGCCTGGCCCAGTCTTCTTGATTGACTGGGCTGTGGGCTTAGTTTCCCTTTTCATCACAGCTCAGAATCGCTCATGCTTACGGCGCTCTGCAGTGAAGGAGAGCACGCGCAACATGCTGCGCTGTAATGCTGGGCTGTGAGAAACGGTGAAATGCCGTCACTGAGGAAGACTGGAGCCCACCTCGATGATGTCAGGTCAACAGGACGTTGACATGACATCACCGGATCTCAGAGGTCACGGAGCCCGAGAGTTACTTGGTGGGGATGAGTAGACCACAATATTGCCGCTCAAAGGCAGGGTTGGTTGAACAAGATATTTGAAGAAAGCCTTCCCTATCAGTTTTACACCGATGTGTCCAGTATTGCACAGTGGTGAACCACCCCTTTAAGAATAGTTTTTGCCCCTCTGGGAAGAGTTTCAGGGATGAAGTCCCTGAGACAGGAAGAGAGAGGAGGAGAAGAAAAATGGCTGAATAAAGAGGAGGTTGTGTGGAGTACTGGGGTTGGACCGATCAACTGCAGGCAGGTCCCCCCTAGACGATGGGACTGCTGGATGTGGTGTAGAAGTACAGGAAGCACAGACCTGGGTCCCTGAGAAACTGGAAGGAACAGTTAGGGTTATGTCAATCTGAGAAATATTAGATTACAGCTGTGTCAGGTGAAGAAGAGCAATGCAGGTGGAAGTTAAGCTCAAAGGAGGAAGTGTATGATCTGTAACCTGTGAAGAAAGTGTTGATACAAGTATAAGTTCCGTTTGAAGAAAAGCCACATGGTGTTGTCTGAATTCTTGGGACGGACCCTTAGAGGCCAAAATGGACCAAACACCGCAACCTGCAAGTGGACGCACCCCACACATTCAATGGGTCCACGAGCTGCCTGTAATAGACCAGGGGGCTGCATACAAATACTAGCCCTGTTCTGTTTGCTGTGTCTCTGAGGAATCACACTCAGTGCAGATCTTCAGGCTGTTTATTAGGTGGTATTGTCAGCCATTACATCTCCCTCTACTGCCTGCACTCTGTCTGCAGTACCAGCGAGTTCCCACTTGCTTGTGGTGCACACATACTGTGACGCCCTGGGCAAGCCAGGGGTCACAGGTCATCACACCACCACACCCTACATCCCAGTTAGGAACACCAAAGCTACTAAAATCCTTGTTGCCTTCCTCCAGGGGCTGATGTTCACACCAGGGGGTGGGCCAGGCGGTTGGCTCCACCCACCGAGGAGTTCACAGCCCTGGAGGCGGGAGGAACCAGGCAGAACAGTGAGGGAAGTGAAAGTAGAAGGAAGTGGTAGAGGAGCTAAGTGAAAGTGAAGTGGTAGTGGAGCAAAGAAGAAAAAGAGTAAAAGTGAGCGTAGAAAGCCCTGAAGTTGGTCCGGCTAAGTGCAGGACAGTGTCAGCAAGGTCAGCAACAGCGGTGATTGTCTGGAGGGGGACTGCTCGGAGGTTGCTGGAAGGACCGCGGACGGGTAGTGGCCCGGCGGTCTGGAGCAGTATACGAAGGACAGTCAGCACCAGGGCAGGGGCCTCTCGGACCCCGGCAAGGCTAGGAGTCGCCATAATTTGCCAAATCCGTCAGTGAAGGGGATGTCGATCCCCCAACAACCAAGTCCCGACTGAAGGCAAAAGTCCAACCATTAAGGAGGAACACCGCCACCGCCAGGGCACCAGTTCCTCGGGGCCAGCGTCTGCGGGCAAAGCAGGGCTCCTCCGGCCCATATCCAAGCCGGGGAGCGGGTTACCGGTGGGAACCCATCACTACCAACACAGAAACACTAGGTGTAGGTCAAAGGGACATCACCGTTACCTACTGGGAGAGCAAGTGCAGCCGTCCGTGGGAACCGTCTTTCCAGCCGTGTGGTTTACCGTAAAACTGTGTCAACGTCTCAGGCTGAGTGAGTACCACAGTGCCGCAAGGCACCGCGCTGCCCCCGCGTCTCTGCGCCCACCAAGCCCTGCATCTCCCATCTCATCACTGGGCCCCGGGATCACCAACCCCTACCCACGGAGGGGCAACACAACAACTGGCTGCTCCATACCATCCTTCCCGGGATCCCCATACAGAGCAGCGGTGGTGCCAACAAATCACCACAACCGTG
Source organism: Anomaloglossus baeobatrachus (assembly GCF_048569485.1). Lineage (NCBI taxonomy): Eukaryota > Metazoa > Chordata > Amphibia > Anura > Aromobatidae > Anomaloglossus > Anomaloglossus baeobatrachus. The sequence continues at coordinate 631,274,325 of NC_134356.1, read as the reverse complement.
GGTGGCGTCACGGACAATAAACCATCCCCACACCCAACAACCCCCCTTTTCACTCACGGGCGAGGAGCGCCGCTAGAGTCCCCGGGATCCGGCTCATCGCTCGAGCCACCGAGCAGCAGCAGGCCGCAGCAGCCGCGGCGGCCGGACCCGAGCAGCAGTGGGAGAGCGCGGCGTCCCCTCCTCCGCCCGCGACAATACAAATAGTGAGGCCCCTAGAGGCCATACAACATAGAACATATTGATATATCCTTTCTCTTTTAACTGGAAAAACAATGAAACTTAATAAACACAACAGTTATCTGACCAAGTAAGAGATCATTACAATATATATGTGACGCCCTGGACTAGCCAAACACACACACCGCCACCCTAGGCAGTTACAGCAGCCAAACACAAAATCCTTGTTGCCTCCCTCCAGAGTCTGATGTCCACACCAGGTGGGGCGGAGCCAGGCGGTTGGCCCCGCCCACCGAGGAGTTCACAAGCCTGGAGGCAGGAAAAGGAAGACAGTTCAGTCTTGGAGGTGAAAGTGAGAGGAGTGAACACTTGAGGTGTCTGGGTTGAAGCCCAGACACTGACAGCAAGGTTGGCAGACGGTGGTGGCCGTCTGCAGGAGTTGGTGGAACTCCGCAGAGCCGTAAGGACCGGGGTCGGGCGTCGGCCCACCTGTACCGGACCAGGGAATGGAGTGAAGCTAAGCACACAGGCAGGGCCATCGGACCCCGACCAGGCTTGGAGCCGCCATCAATAGTCAAATCCGAATGTGACAGGAACCCCAGGGGTTTCCCAACTACTAAGTCCCGATTGAAGGCAACCGTCCACCCAGAGAGGATATACAGCCACCGCCACAGACAAGAGATCCAAGGGCCAGCGCCTGCGGGCAAAACGGGCTCCTACGGCACCTATACGCCAGGGAGCGGACTACCGGTGTTCAACCACAGGAGTCAGAACATTCTAACAGGTGCTGGGAAAGACAGCCACCATCAGCCATCCGGGGAGAGCACAACAACAACGCTGCAGCCAGCTGCGGGACCCGTCCATCCGGCCGTTTTGGTTTACCAGAGACTCTGTCAGTGATTGTCTGAGTGAGTACACCAATGCCGTCCTTCACCGCGCCGCACAGTCCCTGCACCCCAACCATCCAGCCTCCCCATCACCACCACCAGGCCCCGGGAACGCCAAACCCCCTACCCACGGAGGGGACAACATCTCAGCTGCACCCTACCATCTCTCCCGGGATCCCCGTCACCAGCAGTGGTGGTGCCATCATCACCACGTCCCGTGGGTGGCATCACGAACAATCTCCCTAACCAAACCACCCCCTTTTCACTCACGAGTGAGGAGCGCTGCTCGAGTCCCCGGGTCCGGTCCATTGATCGAGCCACCGAGCAGCAGCAGCAGAAGCCCCGGACCCGAGCGTGGCGAGCGTGTCCCCTTCGCCCGCGACATATACAGTTAGATATAATCCTTGAGGTGCGCAGGATTTCTGATCATTCTGCCCGCCCTAGTAACATAAGAAGAGTCACTGTCTACCTTTGGTAGTTCTTATGATTCTGGTAATATGCCTTCAGATATTGCCTGTCTCTGGCTAGCATCCTCACCCTGATGGTCAGCAGTCACTGTTGCTACTTGGCTTGTACATGCTGCCTCATTGTCTTGGGTGTCAGGATACTGTTCAAAAGGCCATGAATCATCTTGTTCTTGTGTTTTCCTCAGATATCTCTGATTTCTCCTTAGGCTTCTCATATTTGCTGCTTGGCTGCAGCCGTATGTTGTCATTCCTCTGGAGATCTGGAGATCCTTTGCAGATTTATTGTAATAGAAAGCTTGCCTGTCTTGATTTTTCTTTAGTTGAGCTTTGACGTTTCCCACCAACTTTGGCTTGAACAGATGACTAGCGGTTGGTATGAGTGTCCTTGTACGCTTACTCATGAGCCTCTGTGCCGGACTGCTGTCTATGCCTTGGGTTGGTGTGTTTCTATGATCCAATATAGACAGATATACAGTACAGACCTTTTGCTTTGATTACGGCTTTGCACACTCTTGGCATTCTCTTGATGAGCTTCAAGAGGTAGTCATCGGAAATGGTCTTCCAACAGTCTTGAAGGAGTTACCAGAGATGCTTAGCACTTGTTGGCCCTTTTGCCTTCACTCTGCGGTCCAGCTCACCTCAAACCATCTCGATTGGGTTCAGGTCTGGTGACTGTGAAGGCCAGGTCATCTGGCGAAGCACCCCATCACTCTCCTTCTTAGTCAAATAGCCCTTACACAGCCTGGAGGTATGTTTGGGGTCATTGTCCTGTTGAAAAATAAATGCTGGTCCAACTAAATGCAAACCGGATGGAATAGCATGCCGCTGCAAGATGCTGTGGTAGACATTCTGGTTCAGTATGCCTTCCATTTTGAATAAATCCCCAACAGTGTCACCAGCAAAGCACCCCCACACCATCACACCTCCTCCTCCATGCTTCACGGTGGGAGCCAGGTATCTAGAGTCCATCCGTTCACCTTTTCTGTGTTGCACAAAGACACGGTGGTTGGAACCAAAGATCTCAAATTTGGACTCATCAGACCAAAGCACAGATTTCCACTGGTCTAATGTCCATTCCTTGTGTTCTTTAGCCCAAACCAAGTCTCTTCTGCTTGTTGCCTGTGCTTAGAAGTAGTTTCCTAGCAGCTAATTTACCATGAAGGCCTGCTGCACAAGTCTCCTCTTAACAGTTGTTCTAGAGATGTGTCTGCTGCTAGAACTCTGTGTGGCATTGACCTGGTCTCTAATCTGAGCTGCTGTTAACCTGCAATTTCTGAGGCTGGTGACTTGGAGAAACTTATCCTCCACAGCAGAGGTGACTCTTGGTCTTCCTTTCCTGGGTGGTCCTCATGTGAGCCAGTTTCTTTGTAGCGTTTGATGTTTTTTGCCACTGCACTTGGGGACACTTTCAAAGTTTTCCCAATTTTTCGGACTGACTGACCTTCATTTCTTAAAGTAATGATGGCCACTCGTTTTTCTTTACTTCGCTGCTTTTTTCTTGCCATAATACAAATTCGAACAGTCTATTCAGTAGGACTATCAGCTGTGTATCCACCAGACTTCTGCACAATACAACTGATGGTCCCAACCCCATTTATAAGGCAAGAAATCCCACTTATTAAACCTGACAGGGCACACCTGTGAAGTGAAAACCATTTCCAGTGACTACCTCTTGAAGCTCATCAAGAGAATGCCAAGAGTGTGCAAAGCAGTGATCAAAGCAAAAGGTGGCTACTTTGAAGAGCCTAGAATATGACATATTTTCAGTTGTTTCACACTTTTTTGTTAAGTATTTCATTCCACATGTGTTAATTCATAGTTTTGATGCCTTCAATGTGAATCTACAATTTTCAGAGTCATGAAAATAAAGAAAACTCTTTGAATGAGATGTGTCCAAACTTTTGGTCTGTACTGTACATCAGTACCTGTCTGTTTTGCTTTTTGCATGAGTCTTTTGGCCGTTTTTACTGCCGACTCTGCTTTGCCATTACTCTGCGGATATCTTGGCGAAGATGTTTGGTATTCAAATTCCTATCTCTTGCTGAAGGTTTTGAACTCTTCTGAAGTAAACTGAGCAGCATTGTCAGAGAACACGATATACGGAATGCCATACCTGGCAAAATGGGCCTTGAGTTTTTTTAATCACTGTTCTCACCCTTGTGTCCTGTAACAAATCAACCTCCCAAAAGTTAGACAATTAGTCCACTGTAATCAAGTACTCTTTGTCATGCCATGTGAACACGTCTGTTCCAATTTTTTGACCAAGGCCTCTGTGGAATTTCATGAGGTTGCAATATCTCCTTTTGTTGCTTATCACTGCAGGATGCACATATTTCACATTGTGCTATATAGTTTTTAATGTGGTGATTCATTCCTGGCCAATAAATAGATTCTCGTGCTCGCCGTAGGCATCCTTCCCTGCCTAAGTGAGAAGAGTGCAGTGTTTCCAGTATGTTTCTTTTGAGAGCTTCTGGTATAACAGCTCTGTCTCCTTTAAAGATGATTCCTTGCTGCACTGACTGTTCATCTCTTATGTGGAAGAATGGAGAAACTTCCCTTGGCACATGTTGCTTGTACTTTGGCCAGCCCTGCAAGATGACAGTTTTTAAGATCTGGAGAATTTTATCCTTCTCTGTGCAAGTCTGTATTTGCTTCAACTTGTCTTTTGACACTGCCAGGTAGTCACACATATTGATGGTTTCAATTTCCTTCTCCTCATCATTTGTGACAGGTAGGTACGCTTTGCTTAGAGTATCTGCAATCAGTAAGTCTCTTCCTGGACAGTAACAGATGTCAAAATCGTATTTCTGAAGTCGTAACAGCATGCGCTGTAGTATTTTTGGGGCATTTAGTAGTAGTTTCTTTGTAATGCTCTCCAACGGCTTGTGATCCTACTGCACCATTAAGTGTCGACCATAGGTGTACTGGTGAAACTTCTCCATCCCAAATACCACAGCCAGTAGCTCCTTCTCAATATGAGCATATCCCTGCTCTGTTGTTGTTAGGGCTCTGCTTGCAAACGTGATTGGCTGTTTATTTTGCATTACTGTGGCTCCAAGGCCTTTTTCTGAAGCATCACATTGTACTACCACTTCTTGATCTGGGTCGAAATACTTTAGGGTTGCTACATATGCAATAGCCTTCTTTACTGACCGGAAAGCAGTTTCTATGCATTCCCAGAGGAAATCTTTGTGAGTTAGCTGTCTCAATGGCTCACACATATCTGACAGATTCTTGCAAAACTTGGAGAGATAATTTACCATGCCTAGGAATCGTTGTACTCCACACACATAAGTAGGGGTTGGCAAATCTTGAATTGCTCTCACCTTTGCTGGATCCACATTTACACCATTTGAGGTCAGAAGATGTCCAATATATGCAACTTCTGTCATTTTCAGTTTGAATTTGTCCAAGTTCAGCTTTATTTGCTTTGCACTACATCGGTCCAAAAATTGTATTCTGATCATGATCCTTGATTGCAGATTCTATATCTTCACCTTCTCCCACTATGAGGATATCATCTGCTATTATTTTTTACTCCAGGAAGTCCTTCCAAAGCCTGCATCAATTTCTGCTGGAACATCTCCGGAGCAGGTTTTAGTCCCATGGGCAGTCTCAGCCATTTATAGCGTCCAAATGGTGAAGAAAATGTTGTCAATAAACTTGATTCTTCAGTCAGTCCCACATGCCAGAATCCATTTTTGACATCACATACAGAAAATATTTTAGCCTTTGATAGATCTGGGAGAACATCCTCCAATGTTGGCATCGGGTAATGATTTCTTTTCAGCGCCTTATTGAGTGGCTTCGGATCAATGCATATTCTGAACTTGCCTGATGGTTTCTGCACTATGACCGGACTGCTGATCCAATCTGTACTCTTCTGGACTGGTTCTATCATGCCTCTTTTCTGTAAATCTTGTAGCTCTACTTTCAGTGGTTGCATTAAAGCTACAGGCACCCTTCTTGTAGGTAATCTGGTAGGCTGCACGGTTTTATCAATTTCTAGCCTGTATTTACCGTCAAAACATCCATCACCTTCAAATAAATTAGCATACTCCATTTTTATTTTTTGAAAGTCCAAATTGCGCTCTGCATTTAGTTTGGGAATTTGTATATCCTGGGAAACTTCAACAGACATAATGTTCTGAGACTGTACTTTTATTAAGTCCATTGCCTGCACTGCTTTTACTCCCAGTATTGGTACATGGTTCCCACCATGCAGCACGGTACATTCAGCTCTGTAACTTTTCCTGTTACATGGGTTCCGTATTTTGAGCTTACATGTCCCCATAGGTTTCAGAACACTTTTGTTGTACATCACCAGTACCTTGTCCGTTGGCTCAATGGAAACCTGTTTGTTCAGCAGAGCACTTGGAATTACATTACAGCTTGCTCCACAATCCAGCTGAAATCTAATGGGCTTCTCATCCAACAGGAAGGTTGCATAGAGCTGCTTGGCATCCTTGACTACTGGCTGCCTGATTACATTGACATTCTCTGTTGCAGGTTGCAGCTGTAGCCATGTAATGTCCTCTGCACTGTCAGTGTCTGGTGTCACAGTGTGGACCTGTCCATGCTATTTGCCTGTTCCCAGCCTGCAGACCGCTGAGAAATGATTCTTCTTGCCACATAACCTGCAGGTTTCGCCATATGCTGCACACTTGGTCTTGTCTCTCTCATGTCTCTTACCACAATATTTGCAGTGGATCGTGCTTATAGGGGAACTTGGTCTTGTCTTTCCTTTCATAGATACTGCATGTACCTCATCATCATGATCATCATTATCACTGGTGCCTGCCATCATCTTCAGGCTGCGCTTTGTCAGCTCTGCAGCCCTGCAGATTTGCATGCATCTCTCTAAGGTCAGCTCTTCCTCTCTGAGTAATCTTTCTCTGAGGCGAGTGTCTTTGATGCTACATACAATTCTGTCTCTTATGAGGCGATCTCTGATTTCCATAAAACCACATGTTGCAGCAAATGTCCTGATCTCTGTCACATATCTGTCTACATTTTCATCATCCGCCTGTTGTCTTGTGAAAAACTTGAATCTCTCCACAGTCTCATGTCTCTTCGGGTCACAATGTTTATCAAATGCCTCCACAATGTCTGCTAGGACGAGGCGGTCTGTGTTTGGTAGTAAGGTCTGGGCTAGTTCTATGCCTTTTTCCCCAATTGAGTAATAAAACAGCTTTACTTTATGTCGCGCCCCGGGGTAGGCGGGCTGCTCGGATCCGGACGGTCTGTGGCTCGAGGGGTTCCTGATCTGGGGGCACCGTTGACCAGTTTTTAAATAAAAATAAAATAAAATAAAAATATAGTCCGACTACGACACTTGCGGTGTGCGGGCAAGGATGGGAGGGCCGCCACTGCGGGTTCCCGCTGGGGATGATGGATGGTGGCAGCATGGATGGTGGAGCCCTCCACGAGCAGGGCTTTTACCCAGGGGTAGGTAAAGGTTTAACGTGGAGGCGCACCGCAATAAATCAGGCCAGACAGGGAGTGCAGTTTGGTTGTCTTTACTTACTGGGTTCGCACCCTGGAGACGTGCTGGATCCCAGGTGTGCCCAAGGCCTCTATAGCTGTGCCAGCCAACCTGATGCCACTCTCCCACCGATGCACTCTGATGTATTTGTTGGTCCTCCCTGGCATGGAGCTCATTTAGGTCCGTCTGGTGTCTGGGTCCTGTCGCAGGCAGCTTGGATTATTTAAGGGAATATGTCCCGGTCCTCCCTTTGCTGCTGTTGCCTCAGACGTTAGTGGTGGCAGATGAGTCCTGGAAACCTGCCCGCCTGGCAGAGTTAACAGATGGCTTGAAGTCCTGGTCTGTTCTGGGATCTGCACCCCGTGCGTGCTAAGTACCGGGAGCCCTGGATGTCCACCCCACAGGATCCCTCTGTCCTTGGAGCTTGCTCTCTCGCTCTCCAGCTACTTTCTCCTCTGAGTGGCTGTTCTTTCTACTCAGGTCTTTGCGGGATCTTTGCTACTTTCACTGTGTCTCAAGATTCCTTTGTCTGTCTTGACACCTTTCTGACAACTGCTCACTTCTCACTTCTTTCCTCAACCTTCAACTCCTTTCTCTTTCTCTTCCTTTCTTTCTCTCTGTCTTCCGCTGACTAGTCACACTCCCCAGGTTACTCTCTCCTTCCCCAGGTCTGGTCCCTCCCTTCCCAGTTGGCTGCCAGTTAGCTCACAGTGCCCAGCCCTGTTACATGGTTCTAAGGGGGGTCGCCCACCCTAGTTGTGAGTGTAAATGTCCTGGTGTGCTAGTGTGTGTGTGTACTGACTGGCACAGTCAGGTAGGACCCGAGCTGTTACCTTGTTGTTGCCTAGTTTTTGTGACACCTGGTTACCGCAGGGGCGTCACATTTATGTTTGTCATCACTGGGGGGCCACTGTCACATCCACATACAGAGTAAACTCCTCTTTCCAGTGTCTCTATGTCTGGGATTACATGATGAGACATCCAATTTCTGAGGGAGTTTCAGACCTGTCTCCATCTTGTAGTAATGAAATCTGTACTCACAATGATATTCTGTACAGTCCCAGTCTTACACACAAGCTCTGAGGATTTGCAGGTGTGTCACATGAAGGTTTTATGCCCAGCTCCCCACCATGTTCTGTTTGCTGTGTCTCTCAGGAATCACACTCAGTGCAGATCTCCAGGCTCTTTATTAGGTGATGTTGTCAGCCATTACATCTCTCTCTGCTGCCTGCACTCTGTCCGCTAGTGATGTGTCGGTCGCGAACGATCCGACACAAAGATCCGGCTCACTGCTGTGAATGACAGGAGCCGAATAACCAGTGTGAGCCACTGAAATCACTAAACGGCTCTTTTCGCAGTCAATACCCCGCCCACCTGCGGGTAAACTCCACCTACTCAGCAATCTAATTGGCCGCTTCACCTCGGGTGAACACATATTTAATAAGGAGCCGAGAACGAGCTGAAAGATCCGGCTCTTTTTGGTGAACGGAGCCATAGGAACCGGCTCACCAAAAAGAGCCGGACTGCCCATCACTACTGTCCGCAGTACCAGCGAGTTCCCACTTGCTTGTGGAGCATATATACAAGTAGTAAGGCCCCTAGAGGCCATACAACATATAACATATTGCTACAAGACCAACCATGACTACAGCGCCCCCTGGCACCCTGTTACATTTGGCATAATCTGCAGGATCGAGACTATGCATAGCGAAACTTTGCTGGAAGATTGTGTTGCTAAGTGAGATGGTGACTTTGATGAATACAAATATGGCGAATTATGGCGTGGCGGAAAGGAGAAGCTCCATCTGTCGTGGGCGCTGCTGCCTGCAAAAGGCACCAAAATGTGCATGGATGATTGTGCCTGGATGATGCGATGCCTTGTACTGAAGAGCCACTCTGTTGTCAGAGTTGCCCCCCAAGTGGGTGCGCCAGACAGTGCAGCCCGGCCATGTGTGCTGATGAAGAACGGGAGACAGCCAGGGAGAAAAGGGCGGACGAACCAAAAGAGGCCACACTCTGCAGAGTGTGTCCAAGAAGGCGGGCACTCTCTGAAAAGCACTGGATAGCGACATATTGGAGAGCATTGACGACTGAAAGGGTGCTAGAGAGAAAGCCCTTGCAGAAAAGTGCAGAGGCCCAGACTGAGTTGCAGCCAAGTGTCAGGACCAGGCGATGCCAGTGGAGAGAGTGGATGGCAGTCACTCAGTGGGAGGAAGTGCGGCCAGGAAGAATGAAGGCTTGGAAGCCTCCACCACCCAGGACCTCAGAGGTAACACAGGAGCAGTTGACCACAGAAATGGCTGCACCCAAATCCCACAGCCGCAGGGAGAAACTTCAGCAATCACAAGTGCAGCCAGGACATCAAGGACAGGGGCCCGTGTAGAAGACTCTAGACTCTGAGACAGCCGCAACGCCGCAACCGCTGCCTGAGGTAAATGGACCGCCGGCCTCAAAAACCCTTTTCCTGCCGCTGACCCCTCAATCGGAGGAGATTGAGTGGCTGTCCTGGATCGTAGAGCAGAATAAGAAGAGGGAGAAGAGGATGCAAGCCCAGTTTCGAATGCCTGGAGAAGGGGCTGTGGCCGGCCGAGTTACATACGGTATTGTCAAACATCTCGACCTGAAACATGGGTAAGAGTTTATCCAGGAAGTCACTACCGGGGACAAGGTGTATGTGAATGAGGGCTCTGTACTGCCCCGCGCTCGGCCGCAGCCGAGCCGCTCGGATCCGGGCTCGTTGGTGGGTGGCTCGAGTGCCTCCGAACCCGGGGTCACTTCACTCTGAAAGGGGATGCTGGCGCTTTCGGTGAGGGTTAGGTAGGTGCACGGCCGAAGCCGCGCTTGAGTTCGTGACGCCACCCACGGGATGTGGTGAAGGTGTAGACACCATCGCTGCAGTTACGGGGCACCCAGGGGAGATGGTTATGCAGCAAGATGTTAACCCCTCTGTGGGCAGGGATGATGGCCCCGGGACCCGTTGGGGATAGCTGGGCGGTGCAGGGCGATGTGCGCGGCCGGAGGACACTGTTGTACTCACTGTTATTGACACACACAAGTCACTGGTAAACCAAGTTGATGGTGGTCGGTGCCCGCAGCCGGCTGCGGTCGGGTCCCCCACCCGGATGGTGGTCTCTGCCTTTCTCCTGCACCGTGTTGTGTAGATGTAGACTGCCTGCGCTTCAGCGACGGGAGTCCGTTCCCCGGCTTTGTGTATGTTGGGAGAGCCTGTTTGCCCGCAGACGCTGGCCCGTGGGATCTCTCTGCCTGTGCGGTGGCTTTCTATCCCCCTCGGTGGGCTGTTGTCTTCAGTCGGGACTTGGGTGGGAAAGGACCTATAGTCCAGACTGCAATCAGTTAATTAACTCAGTCCAGTGGATTCTGGACCTCGTTTCAGGGTCTGAGTACCCCCCTGTGTGCTCTGGTTTCCGCGTCGGTTCCCCGGGTCGGTACCGGCGGGCCACTACCCTGTCCCGGTCCACCAAGGTTCCACCGAGCCGTCTTCCCAGCTCCTGCAGGCTGAGGCCACCGCTTGCCTCCTAGCCAAGGTGTTCGGGCTACGACCCTCACACCTGTCAGACTGTCACCGGCCTGTCTCACAGGCCTCACCTCCTCGCTCAACACTCAAACTGATCTCACTAAACTGACAACTGAACTTGTTTTTCCTGCCTCAGGCCCTCTGAACTCCTCGGTGGGCGTACCAACTGCCTGGCTCCGCCCCCCTGGTGTATCCATCAAGAACTGAGGGAGGTGACTAGGGTTTTTGTGGTTGGCTGATGACTCCTTTTTAGGGGACCGGTGTTATGCGGGACACTAACTGTGACTACCTGGCTAGTCCAGGGCATCACAGCTCCGTGTGTCAAGGGCCCGTCCTGACTTTTGGAGACCAGGTCAGTTTCATCAAAAACAGATGGACCCAGGGCAGGGAGTGGTATGTGATAGCAGTATGCCGTGCCCATCCCAGAGACCTGAACCCCGATCGGCTGCACATGTTCAACCAAAAGTAGCCACAGCTAGGGCCACCACTGTACCGTATTTAACTTGAGAGCCCGGAGAGTTAGCGGGGATGCCGCTAGTACCACCAACCTCCTTCTCCGTTGATCTCCAGAGTGGGAGCTCATTTGAGTCACAAGGCAGTATGGTTAAACTGACACCACCGGTGTCAAGAACCGGGCCTTCCCGCCACTGCAGCGTCCCAGAAATGGCTCCGCAGCCTGGTAACGAGTAACCCCCAGGCCCTAGTGCGCCTGTTCATGGCGCCTAAATGACACGCCCGCACTGGGGCCTGGGGGTTACTCGTTACCGGGTCACAGATCCATTTCTGGAACGCTGCAGTGGTGGCAAGGCCTGGTTCGTGACCCTGACGGTGTCAGTTTAAGTAGGGATTTTGATAGGGATGGTAGTTCGTGACGACACCTGTGGTATGCAGCAAGTTAGGTGCCGCTGCTGTAGAATGAGGACCTCTGAGACAAATGTGGCGCCCTGGGCTAGCCAGGTCGTCACAGATAACACACAAACACCCCCACCCCCATTAGACAGTACCATTAGCCAAACAAAAACCCTTGTTGCCTCCCTCCAGTGTCTGATGTCCACACCAGGGGGGGGGCGGAGCCAAGCGGTTGGCCCCACCCACCGAGGAGTTCACAGGCCTGGAGGCGGGAAAAGTGACAGTTTAGTCCAGGAGGTGGAAGTGAGAGGAGTAAACACTTGAGTGTCTGGGTTTGTGGCCAAGGCACTGACAGCAAGGTTGGCAGACGGTGGTGGCCGTCTGCAGGAGAGGTGAAGCAACGTGGAACCGTAGGACCGGGGTTGGCCCGCCGGTACCGACCGGGGAGCGAAGTGAAGCCACCACACACAGGCAGGGCCATCGGACCCCGACCAGGCTTGGAGCCGTCGACAATAGTCAAATCCGAATGTGACCAGAACCCCAGGGGTTTCCTAACAACCAATGCCCGATAGAAGGCAACTGCCCACACCATGAGGGTATACAGCTACCGCCTAAGGCTAGAGACCCAAAGGCCAGCGCCTGCGGGCAAACAGGCTCCTCCGGCATCCATACACCGGGGAGCGGACTACCGTTGGGGATCTATAGTAGTCAAACAAGAACATCAAGGTGCAGGGAAAGACAGCCGCCATCACCGGGGAGAGACACTGCAGCCGGCTGCGGGACCCGTCCATCCAGCCGTTTGGTTTACCGAGGACTTTGTGCATCTCTTACTGAGTGAGTACACCTGTGCCATCCGACACCGCGCCGCGCTGTCCCTGCAACCCTGCACCTCACCAACCCTGCCTCCCTGTCCCATCATCGGGCCCCGGGACCACCGACCCCTACCCACGGAGGGGGAAAACAACATCCCAGCTGCTCCCTACCATCGCTCCCGGGATCCCCGTCACCAGCAGCGGTGGTACCCATCTTCACCACGACCCGTGAGTGGCGTTACGGACTAAATCCCCCAAACCAACCACCCCTTTCACTCACGGGCGAGGAGCGCCGCTCGAGTCCCTGGATCCGGCCCACCGCTTGAGCCACCGAGCAGCCGCAGCAGCGCCGGACCCGAGCGTTAGCGAGCGACCAGCAGCGGCGGTGTCCTCCCCGCCCGCGACACAAATGGTGACGCAGCTTGGTTGGTATAGCTCTCCACAGGCAGAGCTGGGCCCCAGGGTAGATGTGGGTAGTAGTACGTGATTGATGGAGGGACTTAACATTGGGGTACAGGACTGAGAACACCGGAATTAACTGGACAACACAAGAGCCTTAGTTTCCTTTACCTTTTACTTGGTGGTTGATGGTACAGGCCCATAAGACTGGTCCAGCAGGTAACGGAGGTCCGGTCAGCCTGGAAGCAATTGAAAGGATCCACCTAGCCAGGTGGGTTGTAGGCCTTCCTGCTTGCGTTGTAATATGTGGGTCCCTGTCCCTTGAAGCTACGCTGAAACCCTCTTCCTTATGTTGGTTCTGGTTCTCACCCGTATGGCCGGCAGTGTGAGTCCTTTACTGGTGTCGCTTCTTCCATCATGGTTCCTGGCTCTAGTATGCTGCTGTGCTCCAGGCACTCTGTGGGCCAGAAGACCTGTAGTCTCCTGCCCTTCAGATTCTGCTGCGGGGACTTTAGTACCCACGCAGCCTCGGACTTCGATGTCTGGTTCTATGCACTCGACCCTGAGGGAGCTATGGCGCAGCTCACTTCTAACCGACTGTCTTCTCTCCACTCCTGACTTGTTCTATGTTTTTAGATTCACTTTCTGTCTCTGTATCTGCCTAACTCATCCTCCAGGCCAGAATGCTGAGGGAAGCTCCCCTCAAACTGGGTTATTGAGCTCCCCCTTCTGGTCTTGAGTAGGAAGTATTGAGTTCTGGTGTCCTAGCATGGGAGACCCCCCTTATTGCTTCCAAACATATCATCACCCACCTGTGGGGAGGGCAATGTTACTGTGGCGAGCAGACCACTGGGGTGCCACATTATTACTGAGTGTGTGGTGTATTATGCTTTAGGTTTTACAGACCAGTAGGTTCACCGATAACCATATTCAAAGAGGGGAAGAGTGTAAGGAGGTGGTTGGTGTTCGGAGACTCACCCCTGAAGACCATGTTGTTGTATAGTGAACATTGTCATGTGGTGCATATTGTGAAGAATTTCTTTGTAGTAAGAGAATAGAAAATAGCAGTGTTATGTAGATAAGATGTAGCAGAGGTAGATGTGTTATAGGAAAAGTGCTGCTAACATGTTTCCCCGAAAATAAGTCCTACCCCAAAAATATGACATAGCAGGAATTTTCAGCATAAGGCTTATATATAAGCCCTACCCCAATAATAATCCCTAGTTCAATAATGAAGTGTCCATGCAGCTAAAAAAGTTAAAGAATACTGCACGACACTTCATTATAGAAAGCAGACAACCCAAAAAAAGAAAGAAGACACCGCAATCTATAGGATTGAAGAAGAAGACAGAAGACCTCTATGCATTCCACTTCAAGTCCTCGCGATCCACTGCACTGCATCCCAGGTTCCCCTACTGACTGAAGCAATCGGTATTGCCGGATGTGGTGAGTGTGTGTGCGATCTGATGTGTGATTCTGTGTGCTATCTGATGTGTGTATATGGGTTTGCAATTTGATATATGTGAGTGTCAGCCAGAAGCAGGGAAGGTCCTTACCTACTGGGAGCGCCTTCTGAAGATCGCAGGAGGACCTGGGAGTGACGCAGATGTCCAGGGTCAGGTAAGTATGATTCTCCTGGGAAGGGGGATCTGCTTTTTTTTGGGGGGGGTAAACTTTCCTCCAACTGTGTTTCCCTGAGAATAAGCCCTACCTTGAATATAAGCCCTAGCACATTTTTCGGGGCAAAAAAATAATATAACACAGTGTCTTATTTTCTGGGACACACGGTAGCAAGGATGCTAGTTTGGGTAGATCAGCAAGCAGCCTAGGGCACAGGCACCAAGGGTTAAGAATAGTTTTAGCCCCTGCGGGAGGAGTTTCAGGGATGAAGTCCCTGAGACAGGAAGAGAGAGGTGGAGAAAGAAAATGGCTGTGTAATGAGGAGGTTGTATGGAGTACTGGGGTCAGACGGATCCACTGCAGGCAGGTCCCTCCTGGACAATGGGACTGCTAGATGTGGGGATATGTGGGACCCCAGAAGTACAGGAATCACAGAGCTGGGTCCCTGGGAAACTGGAAGGAACAGTTAGGGCTACGTCAATCTCTGAAATAGAAGAATACAGCTGTGTCAGGTGAAGAAGAGCAATGTAGGTGGAAGTTAAAGGGAACCTGTCACCAGATTTTTACCTATTAAACTAAAGGAATCACCTTCTGCAGCTCCTGGGCTGCAGTCTATGAAGGTGCACCTTGTGCCCTGACTCCCCTTCCAGACCCCAAAAATAACTTTATAAAACGTGGCTGTTAGGTATGCTAATTATCTTGGTTGGCCAGATGGGCGGGCTCATTTTCTGCTCCTTTATCCTCCTCCTGCCGCTGATCGCCGTCCTCCTTCCTTGATTGACGGGATGACGCCCTCCGTCATCCTCCTCGTCGCATTTTCAAATCTCGTGCCTGTGCAGTTAGGTCGGCTCGCGCAGGCGCAGTTCGCTCTGCCATATTGCGGCCAGAGCAGAAAACATAGTTGCCCTAGCTTGCGCCTGTGAGCTAAATGCGCAGGCACGAGATTATGGGCGGGTACGAGCATGACGCTGGTGAGGTCAGCGCTGTGCATGACCTCACCAGTGCCATGCTCGTACCCACCCACACTCACGCGCCTGCGCATTTAGCTCACCGGCGCGAGCGAGGGCAGCTGTTTTCTGTTCTGCCCGCGATATGGCAGAGCGTACTGTGCCTGCGCGAGCCGACCTAACTGCACAGGCGCAAGATTTGAAAATACAACGAGGAGGATGACGGACAGTTGGTCATTGGGGAGAAAGGCCCATATACAGCTTGAAAGACTTGGAAGCCATCCGAGGGCTTTGGAAACGGACTAGAGAACCCATGGGAGCAGGAATCGCGAGAAACAGAGGTCTAGACTCAGCTACTGGAAGGCTAATACCTAGGGTGAGGGCTAATGCAAAAAAAGTGCGCAATAGTAAGGTGGCGGTAAATAGGAATGTATAAAGAAAGTGGCCATGACTGTCCATAAGATTGAAAGTCAAATAAAGCCTTTCTTGTTGGGTTGCAAAGAATATCGCTGTGTACGTTTACTGCGGTGACCGGCAGTGGGTTGACGGATGCACCTCAGAAAACTCAAGAAAGTGTTGTATCCCACGTTTGGGGCGGAACACATAGACACGTTCAGTCTAGTAAAGTGTAACGGGGCCCTGCCAGCTCCCCTCTACAGAGTAGCGCTTTGCTACCTCTAGTACTCCCATTAAGAATGAATGGTGAGCAGCTCTCGTGATCGGTTGGGAACCACTGATCGATAATTTATCCCCTATTCTATAACTTTCAAACTTGAGAATTCCCTTTTAATGATATCATAGAAATTTTACACAATTGTAGCTTCCAATTTTGTAGAAACAGTTTGGGGACAGCCATTTTTTGTTCACCAGGACTGTGCCCAGTACACAAGGTCCATACAGAAATGTTTGGGGGAGTTTATTGTGGAAGAACATGTCTGCTCAACATCTTAGGGATAAGCCAGATTGAGGATTGTGATTGAGCATAAAGCGGGCTTTACACGCTACGATATATTTAATGAGATGTCGGCGGGGTCACGTCGTAAGTGACGCACATCCGGCATCGTTAGTGATATCGTAGCGTGTGACAGCTTTGAACGAGCAGAAATACTCACCTACTCGTTCATCGCTGACACGTCGCTCATTTTCTAAAAATTGCACGTCCTGTTGTTCATTGTACCCGGGGCAGCACACATCGCTCCGTGTGACACCCCGGGAACGATGAACACAGCTTACCTGCGGCCGCCGGCAATGCTGAAGGAAGGAGGTGGGCGGGATGTTTACGTCCCGCACAGCTCCGCCCCTCCGCTTCTATTGGCCGGCTGCTGTGTGACGTCGCTGTGACGCCGAACGTCCCTCCCCCTTCAGGCAGTGGATGTTCGCCGCCCACAGCGAGGTCGTTTGGAAGGTAAGTACGTGTGACAGGGGGGTTACAACATTGTGCGACAGGGGCAAGAAATTGCCCGTGCCGCACAAACGATGGGGGCGGGTGCGATCGCAAATGCGATCGCACGTGAAATTGTAATGTGTAAAGCAGCCTTTGGGCCCTCTAATCTGTCAAATCTTCTACAAGATGAAAGGGAAAAGTACCCACAGAAACCTCCAAATCTTGTAGGAAGCTTTCCCAAAAAAGTGCGAGCTGTTGTAGCTGAAAATGGTGGAACAACAATCCGCTAACACTTGTTGTCAGCTTCTTGCTTTGAGCCACCTGTGCCGGCTCACTCTTTGTGGAAGCGTGTAGAGTACTTGAGAGGGGTAGGGTGGGGATATTGCACAAGAGTCCTTATTAATTTTTGAGAGGGCACTCAGGAGGCATCATTACATTTAGAGGGGGCAGTCTGGGCATTATTTTTTTAATTGGGGCCATTCGAGGGTCAATATATGTCTTAAAGAGGGCACTCAGGGACCATTAGCACTGGATTAGGCGGTGCCGTACTTACTTTGTCAATCCACTACAAACCTTGGCCCGAATAAAATGTTATCATGATTGGTCAGATCAAGTATAAAATATATCTTCAGGCCTTTCTCTTCCTGACACTCGCATGCACCAGGAGTCTGTATGTTACTGGCTTCCCTTCATATCCCCCACATGCGTTCAGCCAGCATGTTCTCGCATGACACTGACTCACAAACACACACTCACAGGTATTTACCCTGCAGAAAGCTGCCTGTCACCTCCAGCTACGACACACAAGATCAACACGCTAGCTCCTGCGGCACGCTTCCTCACCAACACTGATGTACATTTCCAAGAAAAGAGATTCCCGCCCTGATCTGAGGTACCCACATACAAAAAAACTATAAAAATCGTGGCGGTAATCCAGCCTGTTGTATGGAGAGGAGGAACCAGGTGCTGAGGCGCTGACACTCCAAAGACCTAGTGCCTGAGGGGCCCCAAAGGTCCAGTGATGCATAAGAATACACCAGTGTTGTATGGTTGGTTACAGATATTATATTAGGGTCCAAGAGCTTCAAGTTGTGCCTCTGGTTATACGAGTGTCTACTTTTACTAACAATAACAGGAAATAAATTATCTATAAATCTCTAAAATTTAAAATATAGATTACATAGTAAAAATCATTAAAGGGTTTGTACAAGATTTAAAAAAAAAAAATAAATATGACTAATTTCTTGCAGAAACAGCGCCACATGTGTCTTAAGGTGGAGTCTGGTATTGCAGCTCAGCTTTTTAGAAGTGAATGAGTGAATGGAATATCACACACAATGTGTGGTCGGATGTTCTGCGGCATAAGCTGGACAACCACTATTGTCGCGGGCGGAGGAGGGGACGCCGCGCTCTCCCTCTGCTCGGGTCCGGCTGGCACTGCGGCTGCTGCGGCCTGCTGCTGCTGCTTGGTGGCTCGAGCGATGGGTCGGATCCCGGGGACTCTAGCGGCGCTCCTCGCCCGTGAGTGAAAGGGGATTGGTTTTTGGGATAGTTTATTGTCCGTGACGCCACCCACGGTTGTGGTGATTTGTTGACACCACCGCTGCTCTGTATGGGGATCCCGGGAGGGATGGTATGGAGCAGCTAGATGTTAGTCCTCCCCTCCGTGGGTAGGGGGTTGGTTGTCCCGGGGCCCAGTGATGAGGTGGGTGATGCAGGGCTTGGTGGGGTGCAGGGACGCGGGGGCAGCGCTGTGCCTTGCGGCACTGTGGTACACACTCAGCCTGAGACGATGACACAGTTCTCGGTAAAACACACGGCTGGAAAGACGGTTCCCACGGACGGCTGCACTTGCTTTTCCCCAGTAGTTGACGGTGACGGTCCCTTTTCCTGCACCTAAGATGATGATGGTTTCGATGGGTTCCCACCGGTAACCCGCTCCCCGGCTTGGATATGGGCCGGAGGAGCCCTACTTTGCCCGCAGGCGCTGGCCCTGAGAAACTGGTGCCCTGGCGGTGGCGGTGTCTCTCTGTAACGGTTGGACTGTTGCCTTCAATCGGGACTTGCTTGTTGGGAGACCCAGAGGTCCCCTTCACTAACGGATTTGGCAAATTCACGGCGACTCCTAGCCTTGCCGGGATCCGAAAGGCCCCTGCCACTGGTGCTGACTGTTCTTCGTATACCGCTCCGGTACCGCCGGGCCACCACCCGTCCGCGGTCCTTTCGGCAACCTCCAAACAGCCACCCCTGCAGACAGTCACCGCCGTCTGCTGACCTTGCTGTCTCAGTCCGGGGCACACACCCGGACCAGCTTCAGGCTGTCTTAACTGTCATTTTCCCTTTCTTCAGCTCCTCTACCACTTCCTTCTACTTCCTCCTCCTAAACTCAACTGCCTGGTTCTCCCGCCTCCAGGGCTGTGAACTCCTCGGTGGGCGGAGCCAACCGCCTGGCCCACCCCCTGGTGTGGACATCAGCCCCTGGAGGAAGGCAACAAGGATTTTAGGTTAGCCTTGGTGTTCCTATCTGGGGTGTAGGGTGTGGTGGTGTTATGACCTGTGACCCCTGGCTTGCCCAGGGCGTCACACTATCACCACTTCCTGACATAGGTTGCACATGTTTGGCGCATATGGGGTGTAGCTGTATGGAGCGGGCTCAGGACCTGAGCCCACCCTAAATGCAGCAGTGTTATACAGCCAGTACCTGCCTCTAACAGCAGTAAACAGAGCTACCTCCAATCACTGCTGGTTAACCATATAGATGTTGCTGCCAATCACTAACAACTCTTAAATTGCTGGCTTGCGTTTAAGCACCGACTACCATCTGCCCCACCACGATGTGATCCCGGAGTGTCAATGAGTTGCAGACTGAAGACCTGCTATTTTCATCCGCCTATGAAGCTTACCTTGCAATACTATATACTGCAGTACTATGTACTGTTTTATCACAGATTCAAGTAACCTATGGAGAGGACTATACAAAAATTATGAATTAAAAAAATAAAAAAGTTAAAAAACCTAAAGATTTATCATTTCAGCTGTAATTCATGCCACTTTTGTAGTATAAATTGATTAATTTGTTGGACTGACTCAGCCAGATGCAGATACAGATGACAGCAATTATGGCAAAGGGAGCCATTGGATCCCTGTTCCATGATTCTCCTTGTTTATTTGAGCTCTTAAGTCTCAGCACAGTAAACGAGATGATGTCACTACATTGTGCATGATGTATGGCGTTCAGAACACACTCTGCAGAGACTTGAGCAGCAGGGAAGAGTTAAGTGGGGATTTAGGGCCATCATAAAGTGTGGGGATCTTTTGGGGCCATCGACTGTATGTGAAGGGAATGTGAGGATGAGCAAACTGTACAGTATGTATGGCTGTGGGGGTGGTTGTCCTGTTTGGAGGGTGATGTGAGGGCTATTATACTCTGTGGGGCTGTATGGTGGCCACTACACTGTGTAGTTGTCTTTGTGGGTTGTGATCATACTGTGTGGGGCTGTGTGGGGGTCATTGTGCTTAGTGGAGGGATGTATGGGGTCATTAAACCATGTGGAGGTCTGCATGTGGGCCATCATAATGTGTGAAGGGCTGTGTGAGGCAATCTTAGTGTGGAGGGCTATGTGGGGGCCATTATGCTGTATGGGGGGCACTATACCGTGTGGAGGTCAGGTGTGGGCCATTATACAATGTAGACAGGGCCATTATAGTGTGTGGAGTTTCAGAACACATTCTGCAGAGACTGTAACAGCAGGGAAGAGGTTAATAGTTTTTTCTTTATATCAATGAGTATGAAGCTGTCATTCTGTGTATATGGGCATTTGGGGCCATCATAAAGTGTGAGGATCTTTTAGGGTCATCAACTGTATGTGGGGGGAATTTAGAGGTGATCAAACTGTACGTGGGTCTGTGCGGGTGATTGTACTGTTTGGAGGGTGATGTGTGGGCCATTATATTGTGTTGGACTGTATGGTGGTCAATATTTTGTGTGGATGGCTATGTAGGGGTGATCAAGTGGAGGGCTGTGTTAGGGCAAATATACTGTGTGAGGGTCATTGTATTTAGTGGAGGGATGTTGTCATGATCCATATGCCTGTGTCAGCTGCGGCTGAGCCATAGATGGTTTTCCAGCTCAGGGTTACAGGTCATGTGAGGGGTTAATCCCATTTTGCATTGTTTCAGATGTCATGAAGCTATATCCTGACACTGCACCTCCAGTGCAGTGCCAGTGATAGTTTATGCTGTGCAGTGTGTGTTGCTGGCTCCCATGAGTTACCTGATGTGTTCTGCCTCCATGCTACCTTGTCCAGCCCGTTCCCTCCTTGGTTCGTCAATCCGTTCTGGTCCCTGACTACCCGCTCCTGTTTGCTGTTCACCCATCCCTGTCTGTCTGATCCCAGTCCCGACCTGTTTGTCCTCCACCCTTGTATGTTTCTTGGACTTCCCAGAATTTGACCTGTATCCTCGTTCCTGACTCTGTTTCTTCCCTCTTTTGCATACGTGACGTCCCGACATCTGACCCTCAACTATCACCTGACCAGGATTTGATCCCTGTGCTATTGACGAGACCTCCTGCTGCTAACCTGGCTTAAGGCTGCTTTACACACAACGATATCGCTAGCGATCTCGTTAGCGATGTGACACGCCCAGATCGTTGGTACGATTTGCTGAGATCGCTCATAGGTAGTTTTGTAGCGGTCACACGTACACATCTCACAAACGACGCTACATCGTTCAGCGATATATTGTTTGACCAAGGTGGTGGTGTGGATGTTGTTCGTCGTTGGCAGGGTGTCAAACCTAGCAATATGTCTGCTGCGTTCTAAACGACGAACAATATTTTGAAACTGAACGACGTGTCAACGATCAACGATTTTCACCCTATTTGCGATCGTTCAGAGTCGCACCTACAGTCATGGCCAAAAGTTTTGAGAATGCTACAAATATTAATTTTTACAAAGTCTACTGCTTAAGTTTTTCTAATGGCAATTTGCATATACTCCAGAATGTCACATTTCAACATCATTGCATTCCTGCCTTAAAAGGAGCAGCTAACATTGTTTTAGTGATTGTTCCATTAACACAGGTGTGGGTATTGATGAGGACAGGGCTGGCGATCAATCAGTCATGATTAAGTAAGAATGACACCACTGGACACTTTAAAAGGAGGCTGGTGCTTGGTATCATTGTTTCTCTTCAGTTAACCATGGTTATCTCTAAAGAAACACATGCAGCCATCATTGCTCTGCACAAAAATGGCCTAACAGGGAAGAGTATCGCAACTACAAAGATTGCACCTCAGTCAACAATCTATCACATCATCAAGAACTTGAAGGAGAGAGCTTCCATTGTTGCCAAAAAGGCTCCAGGGCGCCTAAGAAGGACCGGCAAATGCCAGGACCGTATCTTAAAACTGTTTCAGCTGCGGGATCGGACTACCAGCAGTGCTGAGCTAGTGACTCGCCCACCCCAGGGCTATGGGACACCTGGTGCCGGGCCGGACTAGTCCGGTGGTAGTCAGTGGTGGCTGGGCCCGGCTACGTGGCCCTGGTGGGTGTCAGTAAAATATGTGGCTTGCTTGTTAATGGTTGTGTTCGTGACGCCACCTGTGGTATGCGGCTAATAAGCCGCCGCTGCTGTGTGAGGCCTCCGGGATGGTGTTATGGCAGCAATGGTGGTACTGCTCCCCACAGGTGGAGCAATGCCCGGGGCACAGTTGGTGCTTGTAAGTGTCTATGCAGATGAAATGACAGAGGCAACTCCAAGGGTGCAGTTCAAGTTCTTTACTCACAGTTCTTGTCACAGCTGTAGCAGGACCCTCGGACTGCTGGGACCACTGTCAGGGACCTCCGCCTTCTGGGTGATTCAGAGCGCGAAATCCGGTACCCTCCTTTTAGTGTCTCCTTCTCTGCTGTCTTCACTAGCCTTGCCTTAGTTAAGATGGACCTGGCTTGGCCTCCATTACAGCCTCCAGGCTGGGGGGTCACCTGTCGGCTGATTACCCCTTTTCTGAAGGTCTGCTCTGGGTTCTGGCCCTGGGAGCTTACAACGTCCCTGGGCCTCGGTTTTTACTGTTTGGAGATTGTCTTTGCACTCCTCCAGTCTCTAGGGACCGTCCCCTGTCGCAGCTAATCACTCCACCGATGTCACTGTGGACCAGGCCACCGCAGCCTGCAGCTACTCGTAGCGCCTCTGGGCCCTCGGCTTCGGTACCCAACAAGGACTGCTCGTGGTACCTACAGGACTACCCGCGGCCCTGCGACTCCTTCTGTCTCTGCGTGGTGTCACCTGGACCTCTGGGTCCCAGGATCTTCACCAGGAAGCGTCTCCTTCAGTTCCTCTGCTCCTGACTGACTTGGAGCCTTTCTTTCCTTCTTTCTTTCTTTCTTTCTCCTCCTTGCCTGCCTCCAGCAGGCCTCCTCCTCCCTCCTTGCTCTCGTTCTTCTTCCCCAACTACATGCTGGCTCCTCACTCTCTCACTCCCTGAGGTAAACTGCAACTAGCTTGACCTTCCTTTCTCTATCTGCTCTCTGGTGGCTCCTCCCACCTCCCCAGTTGCTAAGCTACCAGCCTATGGGAGCAGGGATGGGTCTTACAGCCCCTCTCAGCATGCAGCATGGGAGGGTTGCCTGCCACTTTCCCTGGTCCTGTGTGTCCCTAGCAATGGGTGTAGTGTGAATTTACCAGGGGACCGGAGTTCACTCTCTTCCTCCCCCAGAATGGGGCATCACACCGCAGATGGGGTGCAATGACCTGTGGCGACGGAAGCCTCAGGGGCGCCACACTAGCTCAGCAATGGCAGCAGGCTGGTGTGAGTGCTTCTGCACGCACTGTGAGGCGGAGACTGCTTGAGCAAGGCCTGGTTTCAAGGAGGGCAGCAAAGAAGCCACTTCTCTCCAGAAAAAACATCAGGGACCGACTGATATTCTGCAAAAGGTACAGGGAGTGGACTGCTGAGGACTGGGGTAAAGTCATTTTCTCAGATGAATCCCCTTTTCGATTGTTTGGGACATCTGGAAAACAGCTTATTAGGAGAAGAGGTGAGCGCTACCACCAGTCTTGTCTCATGCCAACTGTTAAGCATCCTGAAACGATTCATGTGTGGGGTTGCTTCTCAGCCAAGGGAATCGGCTCACTCACAGTCTTGCCTAAAAACACAGCCATGAATAAAGAATGGTACCAGAATGTCCTCCAAGAGCAACTTCTCCCAACTGTCCAAGAGCAGTATGGCGCCCTACAATGCCTTTTCCAGCATGATGGAGCACCTTCCCATAAAGCAAAGGTGATCACTAAATGGCTCATGGAACAAAACATAGAGATTTTGGGTCCATGGCCTGGAAACTCCTCAGATCTTAATCCCATTGAGAACTTGTGGGCAATCATCAAGAGACGGGTGGACAAACAAAAAACAACAAATTCTGGCAAAATGCAAGCATTGCTTATGCAAGAATGGACAGCTATCAGTCAGGATTTGGTCCAGAAGTTGATTGAGAGCATGCCCGGGAGAATTGCAGAGGTCCTGAAGAAGAAGGGTCAACACTGCAAATATTGGCTTGCTGCATTAACTCATTCTGTCAATATAACCTTTTGGTCTCATAATATGATTGCAATTATATTTCTGTATGTGATGTAAACATCAGACAAACACAATTAAAAACCAGAGGGCAACAGATCATGGGAAAATATAATTTTGATGTCATTCTCAAAACTTTTGGCCATGACTGTAGGTGTCACACGCAACGATGTCACTAACGATGATGGATGTGCGTCACGGAAACCGTGACCCCGCCGACATATCGTCAGATAAATCGTAGCGTGTAATGCCGCCTTTACTGACTATCCTACTGCTCTCTTACCTACTTACTGCACTCTGAAGCTACACTGCCATGGGGGCCATCAGAATTTGTGTGGGGCAATCATGTAGTGTGGAGGGCTGTGTTGGGACCATTGTACTGAGTGGAGGGCTATGTGGGTCAATGATACTGTGTGGAGGACTGGGTGGGGGCCATTATACTGTGTTGAGAACTGTGTCGGGACAATTTTAATGTGTGGATGGCTATGTGTGAAACCATTATACTGTGTTTTTGGACTGTGGCGGCCTTCATACTGTGTTGTGGGATAAAGGTGGTCATCATACTCTTATTCTAGAACTATGGGGGCCTCATGATGTGGGGGGAAACTGTGTGGACATCACTGTTTTGTGAGTTACCGTAGTTGGTGAGAAAACTAAGAGGCTCAATAGGGGCAAAATTACTTAAACTACAGGTTAATTGTGCTATGAAGGTGCATGGCCGCAGAACTTAAAGTGTGGGAGCTGGAAGAAAAATTAACTTAATTTCTCCCTGTAGCCACCAGATTTCAGTCATTCAAGTGCGGAATTAGTCACCACTCACAGCACTAAGAGCGGCATGCAAGAGACTTGGAGCACAAGGTTAAGACATTAATCAGCAAAAAATTGAAGTGTGGTCAATTAAACCGAGAAGGCCCAAATCTGGAGAGTCCTGTGATTCCAGTTTTATCTACTTTCATGTCGTCAAGTCAATGGAAACATGTCAGCGTTCATTGTCACCTACGTATTGCAAAACTGACACCTAATATTGCCAACTTAAACAATGAGTGAAACCCAATGCAGAAACAATGTAGAAACATAAGGGGGACAGTTATCAAATGAGTCCGATTAAGAAATGAAAAAAAAAGACAAAATTGAACTACGGTAATTTTGGGGCAGATACACTAAAATTGTCTGTTGTAGCATCTGTCCGGTTCATATACCTTTTGTCCCTGCCTCAGCCTTTAGACGGCACCGTGCCTTTGTTGCGGGTGACACATGCCAGTATGAGTCCTGTTTTATTCCTGGAACTTTTGGTGCCGCTAGATAATGAGCTATGGGATAAGTTGTCTGGTTTTGATGACTCCTTTCTGGGAGATTTGGGGGGGCTGCCAGCAATTTAAACCCCTGAGCCTCTGGCTTCCACTGCCTGGGTTCTGCCACCTGGCTTGTGCGCTACCCCTTGCTTGTGTCATCTTCCTGAATCCTTCTGTATTCTGACCTCAAATTGAATTTTGACCAGTTGCTTGTTTTATGATTCTGTTCCCGACAGGACCTCTTGCTGCTTGGCTTCTGCTTCACTCCTCCAGACAACAGCATTTCCATGGAAGCAATCCAGGGGACCCCATTGTAAGATCAGATCTCTGAACGAAAGTAAAAAGCTGATGGTCGGGGTTCTTCTGGCTTGTGCCAAGTCTATCCAAGCTAGCCTTTTTGAGCCTGTGGTCTCTGAGAGACGTGACAGCTGCCCCCCGATGTATAATGTTTGGCCCCTGGGGTTTAACATCTGGCCCCTCATCACTGGTGTATAACATCCGGTCCCTCAACCCCCAGTGTATAACATCCCGCCCCTCGCCCCCTGATGTATAACATATGACCCCTCATGCCCCGGTGTACAACATGCCACCCTTCAGCCTCCAGTGTATAACATACGGCTTCTCATGTTCAGGTGTATATCATCCGGACCCTCTCCCACCCAGTGTAGAACATTCGGCTCATTGCTCCCAATGTATAAAATCTGTTCCTCTTCCCCCGCTGTATAACATCCAGCCCCTTGCCCCTGGTGTATAACCGCGGACTCCTCGCCCACCCAGTGTGTACAATCTGGTCCCTTGCCCCTGGCATACAACCTCGGACGGCTTGTCCCCCGATGTGTAACGTCCGGCCCCTGGTGTATAACATCCAGCCCCTCACTCTTGGTGTATAACATCTGGCCCCTCACCCCCTAATGTATAACATCCAGCCTCTCGCCTGCCAATGTATAACATCCTGCCCCTCGCCCCCGATGTATAAAATCCGGCCCCTCACCCTCTGATGTATAACATCAGTCCCCTCGTCCCCTCAGTGTATAACATCTTGCCCCTCCCCATGTGTATAACATCCGGCCCCTCATCCTCCCCCTGTGTATAAATGTGATGCCCTGGCAAAATCAGGTAGTCACACAATAGGCCCCCGCATAACACCTTCCTTCACCTAGGTTACACACAGTCGACCTGAAACCCTAGTCACCCCCCTCAGGGCAAGATAGGCACACCAGTGGGCGGGATCAGGCCGTTAGGAAGCGCCCACCTAGGGGTCTAGACAGCCCGGGGCGGGAAAACAGTCAGTCTAAAGCAGTTCAAGTCTGAGGCAGATGAAGTCTGTAGCTCAAGTTGAGAGGAGCGGAGGCTGGAGCTAGGTGTAGCTCCAGCAGAGGAGAAGTTCAAGTTGAACGGTGCCAGGGCTGGAGCCCTGGTATCTTGGCTAGGTGGCAAATGGTGGTCTCCGTCAGCAGGAAACGGGAACACGGCTCGGCAGATCCGACGAGGACCGGGACAGGGTTCGAGCCCGCCGGTACCGACACCGGAGACCCAACCGGAAATCGTGCACAGAGGGGGTACTCGGACCCTGAAGCCAGTACCGCAACCAACGGCCTAGCTAATCAAACGATTGAGGGCAGGATTATAGGTCCTGTCCCAACCAAAGTCCTAAAAGCAGACAACCACCCACAGAGAAGGATAGGGCAACCGCCAGGGCCTATAGATCCCACGGGTCAGCGTCCGCGGGCACGGCTCCTCAGGCACACAGAAAGCCGGGAGCGGACTCCCGTGTTCCATACTGGGAAGTCAAAACACACAACCACAACTAGTGCAGAGGAAAAGACGGCGACCACCAGCCCGGGTGGGGGACCAGAGTACAACCGGCCGCGGCAGCCGGCCACCAGCACCTTGGTTTACCAAAAGACTCGTGTGAGTCATTTGATTGTGAGTACCCAAACATCCCCTGGTCCGTCCGGGCGCGCAAAACCCTGCCATCGCCATACCTTGCACAGAGACACTGGGCCCCGGGGCAACCATCCCTACCCACGGAGGGGTTAAAATCAGGCTGCCACTACACCTCCCCCGGGTATCCCACAACAGCAGCGGTGGTGTCCCACTTCACCACACACCGTGGGTGGGGTCACGAACTGAATACGGCAAAGGCCATACAATTACGTTCCCCTTTTCATTCAGTGTGTCCACGTGACCCCCGGGTCCTGAGGATCCCTCGAGCCACACAGTGGGTCCGGATCCAAGCGGGCGTGGGGGCGGCACATAACATCTGGCCCATCGCCCCCCAGTGTATAACATTCAGTCCTTCACCTCCCAGTGTATAACATCTGGCCTCTCATCCCCTGATGTATAACATCCGGTCTTTCACCCCCAGGTGTATAACAGCCGGCCTCTCGCCATGCAGTCTCACGTTACTAATGTGACAGAATGGCTGGTGATGCAGATCTCACGGATACCAGTGTGGTCCTGTAATAGGAGCGACTGGTGAAACAAGTCAAATTTCTGCCCTTCTAATTCTTCCTCCAACACTTGTGATTGATATTATTGAGAAGCCGAAGGAACTGAAGCAACTTGGCCAAGGAATGGGGACTACGTAATGTTGCAGAGCAGGGGGCAAAAAAGTCACCACCGCTCTGCTGACTCCATAACTGCAGAGTCCAGACTTCCTCATCAGCACAAACACTGTGCACACTGGGAGCTTTATGGCCGAACAGCTGCAGCCGTACATCACCAAGCACAATGCTGAGCGTCGGACGGAGTGTAAAGCTGCCAACACTGGACTCTGGAGGAGATGTGTTCTGTGGAATAATAGATCACACTGCTCTATCTGCACCTGATGGAGGAGTCTGGGTTTTGAAAACACCAGGAGAACATTACCCCTCTGACTGCATTGTGCCCACTGTACAGTTTGGTGGAGAAGGGATAATGATTTTTTTTTGTCGGCCCCTTAGTTCTAATGAAAGTAAATCTTAATCCTTAATTGTAGCTTCCATCTTTGTGGGAACAGTTTGGGATTGGCCCTTTTCTGTTCCCCATGACTGTGCCTGATAGACAAGGTCCCTATAGACATGGTTGGGGGAGTTTGGTTGAAGAACACGACCAGCCGCACAGAGCCCGGATCTCAACTCCATCCAACACCTCAGGGATAGACTAGAGAGGAGATTGTGAGCACGGCCCTGCCCAACATCAGGGTCTGACCTCACAGATGCTCTTCAGGATGAAAGATCAATAATTCCCACAGACCCCTCCAAAATCTTGTAGAACTCCTTCCCAGAAGAGCGAGAGCTGTTATATCTGTGACTCACTTCAGTCACAGGAATATATACCCCCAAGGGGGAGGGGGGAAGGAGGACTGCCTCACATCCGGATCCGGGAAGGGAACAAGCAATGGAGAATTAACCCTTTACTATGCACCAGGGAAAAGAGGGCATAACAAGCCACAACCAGGCTGGCCAGTCAGGGGCTCCCCGTCATATAAAGCCGGGCTCCCACAAAAGGAGCTGACTACACATCAATATCTAATGGATGTTCCTGTAGGTGTATTGTAGAGGCGGAACATACTTTTCTTCACAAAGAGTATATTTTATTAAATTCAATTTAATCCTACGCATTGGGGATATGCCTTCAGTTTAGCACAAATCATATAAAAGGTCTCTCGTCATGTGATTTATAACATGAAGTTGGATTTATACTCATTTATATGGTATCCAGAAAAGCCTAAACATTATATATTATATCATTAAAATAAATTAGTAATTAAACATCTATATATATAATTGCCTTATTCTGTCTGTCTGTCTGTCTGTCTGTCATGCTTCAAAATTGTGTCCTTCCGGTGACATTGTGTCCTTCCGGTGACACAAAGCTGATTGGCCGCTGGGCTCGTCATGGCCCCGCCCCCCCCCACGGATTGGCCGCTCGCCCAGGCTGCGCCCCCACACGGATTGGCCAGCCGCTCGCCCAGGCTCCGCCCCCCCCCACAGATTGGCCTCTCGCCCCGGCACCCTGCAGGCATTGGCAACTCGGCCACGCCACGCCCCGCCCCCCTCACGCAATGGACGCTAGCTCTGCCCCCCCCCTCCCACGCATTCCCCGAACTGACACGGTCACGGCTCCCAGGTGAGTACTGTACACCCCCCCCCCCCAACGGGAGCCCACATCAGCGTACGCCGCCAACCCAGCCGACACTTACCCTCGCATTGCTGGCCTTGCCGCCGTATGCTGGTGTGGGCTCCCGTGCGAGTGGGGGACGTGATGCGCTGGTAACCATGCTAGCATAGTTACCAGCACATCAAGGTCCTGCAGCGGCGGAAGATCCACACGCACACACATAACAGCACACACACACACACACACATACACACACATCAGATCACACTCACTCTCACAAACACCTCACACACACATCGCATCCACACACTCACAGCATCCGGCGATATCGCTTGCTTCTCGGCCTCGATACTGTGCTGTTGTGAGCTTCCAGGACCTGCCGGAGGATCACATGGCCAGAAGCATGTGGTATCTCCGGATGTTGTGAGTATGAGCGCGTATGTGCAATATAGTCAATGTGTGTGTGCGTGAGTGTATGCGATCGGGTGTGTGTCGGTGTGTGTGAGTGTATGCGATCGGGTGTGTGTCGGTGTGTGTGAGTGTATGCGATCGGATCTGTGAGTGTCGGCAGAGGAGCATGGCGTGCTGGAGGAGGCTGGGAGGAGAGAGGCTGATCCTGGGGAAGGCTGGGATGGGGAGGCTGATGCTGGGATGAGAGAGGCTGATTCTGGGGACAGAGAGGCTGATGCTGGGGACAGAGAGGCTGATGCTGGGGACAGAGAGGCTGATGCTGCGGACAGAGAGGCTGATGCTGGGATGAGAGAGGCTGATCCTGGGGAAGGCTGGGATGGAGAGGCTGATGCTGGGGACAGAGAGGCTGATGCTGGGGACAGAGAGGCTGATGCTGGGGACAGAGAGGCTGATGCTGGGGACAGAGAGGCTGATGCTGGGATGAGAGAGGCTGATCCTGGGGAAGGCTGGGATGGAGAGGCTGATGCTGGGGACAGAGAGGCTGATGCTGGGGACAGAGAGGCTGATGCTGGGGACAGAGAGGCTGATCATGGGAACAGAGAGGCTGATGCTGGGGACAGAGAGGCTGATGCTGGGGACAGAGAGGCTGATGCTAGGGACAGAGAGGCTGATGCTGGGGACAGAGAGGCTGATGCTGGGGACAGAGAGGCTGATGCTGAGGACAGAGAGGCTGATGCTGGGGACAGAGAGGCTGATGCTGGGGACAGAGAGGCTGATGCTGGGGACAGAGAGGCTGAAGCTGGGGACAGAGAGGCTGATGCTTGGGACAGAGAGGCTGATGCTTGGGACAGAGAGGCTGATGCTGGGGACAGAGAGGCTGATGCTGGGGACAGAGAGGCTGATGCTGGGGACAGAGAGGCTGATGCTGGGGACAGAGAGGCTGATGCTGCGGGGAGAGAGGCTGATGCTGGGAGGAGAGAGGCTGATGCTGCGGGTAGAGAGGCTGATGCTGGCGCAGCATGGCGGATGGAGCATGTTTGGGAGTGCGCAGCATGGCGGATGGAGCACGTTTGGGAGTGCGCAGCATGGCGGATGGAGCACGTTTGGGAGTGCGCAGCATGGCGGATGGAGCACGTTTGGGAGTGCACAGCATGGCGGATGGAGCACGTTTGGGTGTGCGCAGCATGGCGGATGGAGCACGTTTGGGAGTGCGCAGCATGGCGGATGGAGCACGTTTGGGAGTGCGCAGCATGGCGGATGGAGCACGTTTGGCAGTGCGCAGCATGGCAGATGGAGCACGTTTGGGAGTGCGCAGCATGGCGGATGGAGCACGTTTGGGAGTGCGCAGCATGGCGGATGGACCACGTTTGGGAGTGCGCAGCATGGTGGATGGAGCACGTTTGGGAGTGCGCAGCATGGGGATGCAGCACGATGGGGAGTGCGGAGTATGGCGGATGTAGCACGTTTGGGAGTGCGCAGCATGGCGGATGGACCACGTTTGGGAGTGCGCAGCATGGGAGATGGAGCACGATGGGGGGTGCGCAGCATAGGGGATGGAGCACGATGGGGAGTGCGCTGCATGGGGGATGGAGCACGATAGGTAGTGCGGAGTATGGCGGATGGAGCACGTTTGGGAGTGCGCAGCATGGCGGATGGAGCACGTTTGAGAATGCGCAGCATGGCGGATGGAGCACGTTTGGGAGTGCGCAGCATGGGAGATGGAGCACGATGGGGAGTGCGCAGCATGGCGGATGGAGCACGTTTGGGAGTGCGCAGCATGGGGGATGGAGCACGATGGGGAGTGCGCTGCATGGCGGATGGAGCACGATGGGGAGTGCGGAGTATGGCGGATGGAGCACGTTTGGGAGTGCGCAGCATGGCGGATGGAGCACGTTTGGGAGTGCGCAGCATGGCGGATGGAGCACGTTTGGGAGTGCGCAGCATGGGGGATGGAGCACGATGGGGAGTGCGCAGCATGGCGGATGGAGCACGTTTGAGAGTGCGCAGCATGGGGGATGGAGCACGATGGGGAGTGCGCTGCATGGCGGATGGAGCACGTTTACGAGTGCGCAGGATGGGAGATGGAGCACGATGGGGGGTGCGCAGCATAGGGGATGGAGCACGATGGGGAGTGCACACCTCCCCCCAACACACACACGCGTGCGCACTGCACAACACACCACACACACACACACTGGGAACCACAAACAACTGCCCTACACAGACACCCACACACAGACAACGCTGCACACACAAATATACGCACATACCGCACAACACACACATTGCACAAAACATACCTCCCCCCAAAACACACCACACACACACAAACCGCGCAACACACACACAACGCTACAGACACACAGCGCTCCACAAACAACGCAACACACAAACAACACCGCTCTCACCCCCCGCCACACCCAGACAACACCCAGAACATGTACAGCGCCCTACACAAACACTTGGTAACTACACACAACAACATCTATATATATATATATATATATATATATATATATAAAACAAAAATCATACATGAACTACACAATACGTAAATTCTAGAATACCCGATGCGTAGAATCGGGCCACCTTCTAGTCTCTAATAATTACAGGAGAAACTAAAAACCTCTTTTTGGGGACATTTTACTGTAGAAGTCATTTTGTCCAGAAAGCTGAGATATGAGGTGCTGTTTGGTAGAGGACTTTTTGTCCTGATTTGACACATACTGAAAATAAAATAGTATATATAAGTTATATATATATATCTTATTCATATAACGTAGGGTGAATGGTAAAATAAAGGAGAACGAATTTCACCGAAGGAAGATATTTAGAGACCAGCAACACCATTGATGATAGTCAACAACCATCCTTAAAGCAAAGATGGCTTTCTGATAGCTGCGGACACTTTTTTTTTTTTAGCTGTGGGTGAAGATTTCGTTAGTTGGATCTTAGTGTTGGACCCCAGGGGCACTAGCTGCGGATTTACTCCAGATATTTTCTGTCTACTCTTCCTAAATATCTGCTCTTGGGGGACTGGACTGAAGGAGGTTAAAGGGAAAGGGAGTTATGATACAACCCTTGTTTTCATAAGGAGCCATTCTCCGGAGGTCAAAGGCAATCTTTGCGTGGCAGCGGATGGTGTCGGTGGACATGACGCATGGCGCTCTACATGCCACCGAGCCAGGCAAGTCTGAGATTAGAAGGAGAGAATATCTCCGTAATGCACTCACTGATGGATCACTTTACTTATTGCCTAGTTCATAACACACGTGGGCACATGGTTTTACTCCTAAGGACTTCAGTGGGCACATTTGTAGCCACCCAACTTCTTAGTAGACCCTTAATCTCCAGATAGGTAGGATTCCCTTGATTGCCCATGCCCCTCTGATATTTCCTGAAAATATATTTTTTGCTGAAATGTAAGCTATAGTGAACAATATCGGGGGAAAACTGAGAAAAACTGAAATCTATCACTCTAGGGGCGTCTGCAGAAAACCCCAATATCTCTCCACCTGTCACTCACAGTGGTCCAGGAGGCTGAAATATGAAAGGTCTCTAGTGATCATCCGTATAGGGAACATATCAACCATTGCCCCGTACCTAAGCCTCCCAAATCCTTTGGAGTGGTATGTGGGTGCTGTTTCCCACGTACACACGATTATTTGGTGAGTTTTTATCTCCGTATTTGTAGCCAAAACTAGGAGTGGGTGATAAATACAGCAGTGATGCCCATGTTTCTATTATACTTTTCATCTGATTGTTACTCTCCTCGTTTTGGCAACAAATACTGAGGTAAAAAACGTACCAAATACTCAACGTGTGACTGTGGACTTAACGTTATAAATAGTACATACAAGTAAATACAATCAGTCGTTGATTTTGGCCAGTTTCACATGGTCTATCCTTATGGACTATACTCGGATTGGAATACCAGACCCAACCGCTAGTTCTCCTGACCTGAGCTCACTGAGTCATTATTGCCCATGCGGCAGGTTGCTCAGGTCAGGAGGCTCAGCGTTTGGGGTCTGAGCATGGACCGTGTTTTACAGACGTGTGCAACCGGCCTAGATGGTCAATGGTATCACCCAAGCCTGGTGCACTTCACTGGAATATATATGTGCCCTGGAGCTGAGGTTGCAATTTGATGTCTCTCACTTACATATCAGTTCTTTGCTGCATTCACACATCTATGTGTCACGGTCTGAGATCCATGGTCGGCCATGGGTCTCTCTATTTAGGCATATATGAGGCCGTCACATTCCGGTCAGGAGACTCCCAGCTGGTCCATCTTATTCTTACATATACTACTCCACACGGATAAGATATCATGACCGGTCTTCTACATCAGGGCTTTATACATTCATCCCCTCTCGGCTACAGATGTCCCAAATACAAATTAGTTATTTAAAGGGGTTGTTTACCTTTGTGCATGTATTTTGTGACTGAAAATAGTTTCTGAAATTGGGTTTTGTTAAAAACTTTGCACTATTTCACTTTTACAAGCTCTTTATTTCCCTGCATATGCAACTTTGATGTGGTCTGCGGTCAAAAATCAGCAGATAAAACAGCTAGAAACTCCTCATCAGGATGTCATAAAATGCTCAATGAAGGATTCTCATTTAACTCATTCTACAGCCAGCAATAGATAGTGCAACCCAATTGCAAAAAAACAATTTTTTAACCCCTTAATTACAAGCATTTAAAATTTGCCCCCAAAGGTGGACAATACCTTCAAGTCTTTGACTTGGAGACTTTAACTTATCTTGAAGCTCAAGTTGAAAAGCTTAAATAACCAGCTTGTCTTTGCTACATGTATAGACGAGCATTTTACTTTTGTAGTTTTGTCATTTCACCTATAACACATTGCAATATCATAGTAAATGTAAATTTACAAACTCAGTTTTGCAACATTGACAGATTTTTGGTAACTGAAGAGCAACCAAAATTGCAAATGTTGGAGAGATTTATCTTACTTGCCTATCTGGTCACCCACGCAGTGCATGCCCCTCATACAGCTCCTTACCGGTATCACAAGGCCCCTTCTGGATGTGAATGGCAGGTGGAGAATTTTGCAGTCTTGCCCGTCTGTTCTCTGCTTTCAGGTGGCACAGGTTCCTGTAGGTCTTGCCATCACTTCCGCACACTGGTTCGCTGGTACTACAGACGCATACTCCTGTTCTTCTCCTGACAGTGCCTCCCACGCCAGGTAATACACACTCCAGACCTTCTCCACACGGAGATCCACCACGATGACCGCAAGACTCTCCCTCACCTGACCCACATACCGGGCAGCAGCCGCATGAGTCTCTCACCTCCCCGGCCTTGCAAGGTGACTGTGGACGTGGGCATCGTGATAGCTCACATACTCGTGGGCAGCTAGATGCCTGGCGACGGTATATACGAGGGACATCAGAGGAACAGAGGGAGAGGAGACATATGGAGATCAATGTCCATAGAGGAGACATTTTCCTAGTAAGACCTAACTTGCGGAGCTCACCTTTAGCTCATCCACCTATATCCCCGCTCTTGGACTCTATGCCTATAGCCCCGACTCATGAACTAGGTTCCTAACCCAAAATATGGACCAAATGTGTTGGACACCAGTGGTGAAGATCTTTCCCTAAGGTCTCTGAAACTTAAAGACTTGATGGACTTGTGCTGTTCTTCCACCCTATCATATAGCAGGACTGCAGCATTCGCATACCTACAAATCTCAATGGCATACACAATGTTCCTATAAAAAGTTGTAACCTATGTCCTCCCTAGGTCTTTCCTTTCCTCCACTGCCCCCGTCTCCCTCCCTACTACGAACAAACCAGCAATATCCAGTCATTAGTGACAAACGCCCCTGTGTTCTGGCCCCAGGACATGTAATCTAGCAGCAGACCCGACTCTGTGCCCTGTCTCCTCTCCTCATAGTCGGCTATGTGAGTTGAGCTGGAATCAATGGCTCAGCCCTCTAGTTAGGTGATGTTATTTCCACCAAGTCCCACCTCAGAATGAAGCCAGCCCCCAAATTCCAGCCTCTATCGTCCCATCTCATAGCATCATACTGCAAGTGTCTGGAAAAAAAACTATGTGACTACATGGAGAAGGAATCATAAGATTTTTGGGCAATAATATACTACAATGTCAAAGTATATGAAAAATAGACATGCAGTAGTGTCAGGCGGCTGCTGCAAAGGCAAGTAAGATCATGGGATGTAAAGATGCTAATGACGAGATTATAGTGCTGCCACTTTACAAATCATTTGTTAGACCACATAATATACTACTGTTTTGGGTAACCGGTATTCAAGAAAGACACAAGAAAGACACCGCAGAGCTTGAGTGGGGTAGCGTAAATTAAAAATGATCACAATTGGGTAATTAAAAGGGTTGTCTCCTCTCCATAAATGGCTAGAATTGCAAAATGCTTGTGTGACGCCCTGGGCAAGCCAGGGGTCACAGGTCACAACATCACATGCACCCCACATTCCCGGCAGGTACACCAAGGCTAACCTAAAATCCTTGTTGCCTTCCTCCAGGGGCTGATGTCCACACCAGGGGGTGGGCCAGGCGGTTGGCTCCGCCCACCAAGGAGTTCACAGCCCTGGAGGCGGGAGAACCAGACAGATCAAGCTAGGGGAGCGAAGTAGAAGGAAGTGGTAAAGGAGGACAGTAAGAGTAGTGACAGAAAAGGAACAGTTAAGAAAGCCTGAAGTTGGTCCGGGTGTGTGCCCCGGACTGAGACAGCAAGGTCAGCAGACGGCGGTGATAGTCTGCAGGGGGACTGCTTGGAGGTTGCCGGAAGGACCGCGGACGGGTGGTGACCCGGCGGTACCGGAGCGGTATACGAAGAACAGTCAGCACCAGGGCAGGGGCCTTTCGGATCCCGGCAAGGCTAGGAGTCGCCATAATTTGCCAAATCCGTCAGTGAAGGGGACCTCTCTCTCCTAACAACCAAGTCCCGATTGAAGGCAACAGTCCGACCGTTAAGGGGAGACACCGCCACCGCCAAGGCACCAGTTTCCCAGGGCCAGCGCCTGCGGGCAAGAGAGGGGCTTCTCCGGCTCATGTCCAGGTCGGGGAGCGGGTAACCGGTGGGAACCCATCGCTACCAAAAAGACTTTACATAGGTGCAGGGAAGAGACCATCACCGCTAACTGCAGGGAACATCAGCACCGTAACCGTCCGAGGGACCCGTCCAACCAGCCGTTTGTTTACCGAGAACTGTGTCGTGTTTACTGGCTGAGTGAGTACCTCCGTGCCGTGCGGCACAGCGCTGCCCCTGCTCCCCTGCACCTCCACAGGCCCCAGACCCGCCTGTCCACCATCCCAATCCCATCACCGGGCCCCGGGAGCATCACAACCCCTACCCACGGAGGGCACATCAACAACTGGCTGCTCCATACCATCACTCCCGGGCTCCCCAGACAGAGCAGCGGTGGTGTCCACTTAATCACCACAACCGTGGGTGGCGTCACGGACAATAAACTATCCCAACAACCAATCCCCTTTCACTCACGGGCGAGGAGCGCCGCTCGAGTCCCCGGGATCCGGCCCATCGCTCGAGCCACCGAGCAGCAGCAGCCGCAGCAGCCGGACCCGAGCAGTGGGAGAGCGCGGTGTCCCCTCCTCCACCCGCGACACTTGTAAAATCAAGCTATTTTGTTCACCAGGGGTGGACATATCATTGGTGCAATCTGCGCAACCGCACAAGGGCCCATTAGGTAAGAGGGGCTTTTTCCACCTCCAACGCAGGTGGAATTGTAAATTATAGTGGATTGCTAAGGGCCCATCTACTGTTCTTACACAAGGACCCTTTCCTGTCCCCCGGTGCTGTTCTCAAGAAGTTTTGTTCAGCTTTCTGTCAATGTCACGGCTGTGTCACAGGTGACAGACAGTCATGTGATTTCTCACAATAGAAGGTCACAGACTTTGGCTGTGCAGAATGTTCCCTGACTTTCTATTGTTCCTGCTGTCAGTATTCATTAGTATAGGTAGCTTTCCTGCTGGATTCATCTCACTCTCTTTTGGACCCA
Source organism: Anomaloglossus baeobatrachus (assembly GCF_048569485.1). Taxonomy (NCBI): domain Eukaryota; kingdom Metazoa; phylum Chordata; class Amphibia; order Anura; family Aromobatidae; genus Anomaloglossus; species Anomaloglossus baeobatrachus. The sequence continues at coordinate 631,236,359 of NC_134356.1, read as the reverse complement.
GCAGGAGTTCGCCATCAACCCAGCTGCTGATCATCAGTATTCTCTTGGTGCTTAAATACTCCTTCCTTCCTTGGACTGGGGCTGGTGATATTTTCAGTTCATTCAAGCCTTGGTTGCAAGCAGGTGGCTTGTACTCCACGGTGGTATTGTTGCTGAAAACGTTGCTGAACTCTGGCCTTAGTCATCTGTAGATAAGTAGTTTATGCATTTTCCCCCTGTGTGTCCTCCTTGTGTCTTCTATAATGTTTAGGGGGGTTGATGAAGAGCTCATCCCATCCGTTCCCTATTTAGGACCCAGTATTAGGGATACCTAGGGTCAGGTATCCGGTTCGGCGCATAGGTGTGGAACCAATCTAGAGTGGTGAGGGACCCCAGGGACAAGCAGTAGGTGTGATCAGGGGTCACCATCTCCCCTTTCCCTATACACAGGGTTTCTCTTACCTTTTGCTGTCACTTGATACTTCCCCTACCTAGTGTGACAGTCAAGAATAACAGCCACATTTGCAGTTTCAGAGTGGCGGGTTTATAACGTGGTGCGGGGCAGTAGTCGTGGGCGAGATTTGCTTTTCTTGAGCCCTGGTATGCTTCATGAAAGAGGGGATCCTGGCTGGGTGTGTAGGCTTCTGCTATGGGCTCATGTCCATTTGCGATTATAAAAAATGTCTGCGATACTCGCCCAGAAAAGTGAGTTGAGTGTCATGCGTATGGTCTGCATTTTTTTTCTCACCTAGCATCCGTATAACATGCGAGTGTCATGCGAGTGTGTAGATTTTTCTCGTCAAGGATCCGTGTGACATGCGTATGCCATCCGTATTGCGATATTTTTCTCGCACCCATAGACTTGCATTAGCAAGTTTGGTGCGATATACACAGCCATACGCAGTATGCTGCGATTTGATCCTCAGCACAGTGAGAGCTGGGGAAAAAACAGCAAAAGGACACTGCTCCATAGATTAACACTGGTGCGTTTGCGATCCGATTTTTAATCGGATCGCACTCGCACATGAAAATTGCAAGTGGAAAAGAGCCCTACGGAGGTGATACGCCTTTGCAGGCCGCATGATGCCGATGGTTTCAGCTGGCCAGGACCAGATATTAACCGAGTCATTGATGGAGACCAGCAGATCTTTAAAAATATTATTTTTGTGCACAACCACTTGTTGACAACTATATATAGTAGATAGCGGGTACACAACTTATCAAACAGTTAAGGGCGCTTTACACGCTACAATATATCTTACGATGTGTCGGCGGAGTCACGTCGTAAGTGACGCACATTCGGCATCGTAAGGTACATTGTAGCGTGTAACAGCTACGTGCGATTGCGATTGAACGGTAAAACGTTCATTGCATGCACGTCGTTCAATTCCTAAAAATTGAACGTCAGATTGTTCATCGTACCCAAGGTAGCACATATCGCAGTGTGTGACACCCCGGGAACGATGAACAGCAGCTTACCTGCGTCCCGCGGCTCCTGCCGGCAATGCGGAAGGAAGGAGGTGGGTGGGATGTTTACATCCCGCTCATCTCCGCCCCTCCGCTTCTATTGGCCGACTGCCGCGTGACGTCGCTGTGACGCCGCACAACCCTCCCACTCCAGGAAGTGGATGTTCGCCGCCCACATCGAGGTCGTATGGAAGGGTAACTATGTGTGACGGGGGTTACTCGTTTGTGCGGGGGTGAATCGTCTGTGCGGCACGTTCAACAAATTGAACGTGCTGCACATACGATGGGGGCGTTACAAATCGCATACGATATCGTATGCTGGATCATATGGTGTAAAGCAGGCTTTACTCATCAGCACAAAGCATAGTACAGTCTCTTTTCTTCTTCACACTCGGTTCTTCTTGCCTCCATTTGCCGCACTTGTTTCACTACCACCCAGCTCAGCACCAAAGTACAGTCAGGGAAATTAATTTTCTCGACTTGCACTTCGGCGTCTTATTCTCCTCTTAAAATGTTTTACCAATATGGCCAGACTCAGCTTCAAGCTTTCTGACGCTCAGAGAATAGTTGCCAGGAGCACCACTTCATCTCACGTACTGTTCTGTCTTGGCAGTTACCTGTAAGGGTATGTGCGCACGTTGCGTACTAGCCCAGCACCTGAAAGGTGCGCTTCAGAGCGCAGCTGAAAAGCTCCGTTCTGAAGCGCATGGTGCCGGCGAGAATGTGCGCTCTGCCTGCAGCTCCTGCCATAGACAGAGCAGGAGCTGCCGGCAAAGCGCACGGAAGAAGTGACATGTCACTTCTTTTTGCGCAGCGCTTCGGCAGTAGCCGAAGCGCTGCGCACTAAAACGCCACGTGCGCACGGCCCCTGCACAATCTCCATAGACTGTGCAGGGGACGCAGGACGCATGCAGTTACGCTGCGCTGCAAAGCGCAGCGTAACTGCATGACTTTACGCAACGTGCGCACATAGACTAAGACTTGTAAACTCTGGGCCGTTCTGCTAGCCGTCCTCTTCTTGGTCCTGTCTTCACCATATCACTCTGTCTCTTGGTTAACTCTCTCCAGGATTTAGCTATCCTTTGCCCTGGTCCCCTCTCACTTTATGGACACCCATATCATGTAGCTTGCTGCTAGCCAGACCTTAGGTCTGTCTCGTGTTCATACTGGGCCCTATCTGACATTTTTACTGAAAACTGTCACTGTCCCTTTTTATTAACCCCTCCCACTCTGGGCTAGTACTGAATATTAACTATTTCTTGCCTTACTGTTGGCAGGACACCTATAATCACTGTAACACATATCATAATACACATCATACAACACTAACACTTATCAAAATTCACAATATACATTACAAAAACACTATTAATATCTTCAAGGGGGAACGTAACAACATGTCCTTCTCTTTACAGGTAACCTAGGTAAGAGCTTGCCATTTGGAGACTCTCTGGTTAGAGCCTGCAAGTGCTACTGTGCCGCCCCCGCGTCAGCAGCCGGGCTGCTCGGATCCGGATCCGTGGTGGCTCGAAGGATCTCCGGACCCGGGGGGTCGGGGGTCACACGGAGACTCAGAATAAAGGGGGAATATTTACACGGGATGTTTTTGTTTGAAGTTCCTGACGCCACCCGTGGTGTGTGGTAAGGTGGAGTACCACCGCTGCAGTTGGGAGTACCCCGTGGCGATGGTGTGGGCAGCCAGGTGTTTAATCGCTCCACGGGTAGGGGAGATGCCCCAGGACTCGATGAGAGCAATGGGGAGGTGCCGTTGGGACGGTAAGGGTCACTTATGTACTCACTCAGTCCAATAACGCTGACACCGACAACTGTGGTAAACCAAAGTTCTTGGCTGCCTCTGGGAGGGAGCACGCCTGGATCCCGTGCCCGGTGGTGTTGCCTGTTAGTCTGTGACCTTTGCCTTGGCACCTAGTGTTTCCTGGTTGGTGCCTTGAGTATAAAACTGGTCGGGTCCCGTTCACCAGTATGGCTAACTGTGTGAGCTTGCTCTCAGAGTTCACGCTAGGGATTTTCTGGACCATATAAAGGGAAAGTGCTATCCCCCTCGTTGCGCTAGTACCCCAATTTTGGAGTGGGTGGAGAACGGATCTTGAAGCTCCGTCCTCGTTGGGTAAATTGCCAGGATGCCTGAAGCTACTTCCTGACCTAGGGTCCATGTACCCTGTCGTGCCCTGGCCCCTGCCCGGTGATGGCACAAGGCCGCCGGCTGTCCTCCTCAACAGTCTTTGCCCCTTGTCATGATCCCCTGCGACCGGGGTCCAGCTCCTACCAGGCCCAGACCAACGTCTGCTACCTAGTAGTCTCAAGGAGCCCAGCTTCTGACCTCCTCTCACTTTCACCTCCAACACTGCACTGTCCTGCTCCTGACACTCCTGACCTCCCCATAACCAACCCCCCAAGTGGGCGACCCTATTCTATTCAGGCCGTCCACTGGTGTGTCTGGTGGGTGTGGTGCAGAGTGTTCCTAGGATTTTTATTAGCTTGTTCTTGGCAACACCAAAGGTCAGGAACCCGTAACCAAGGAGGAGGTGGATATTGTGCAGAAGGACAGATTGCACATTACCCTGTGACGACCTGATAGGCCAGGGCGTCACACTACTCTGAAGATGGCCCGAATCACTCAATCCCATGGCACTTCTCCGATGCTGTGGAGGAAAAGCTGTCTCTGCTCACAACAAGTTAGAGCGCACAGTTCTGACAAGCGGCACAACCATGCTGCAGATCCAAACTGTTAATCTCCAGGAGTGCAGCGCACCCCGTAAGGCAAAAAGCCGGGAGGCAGCAGAGCGGTGCACTCCTGAAGAAAAAAGATGAGACAATTTAGGGTTAAAAAACAAAAACAAAAGTAAGTCTGAGTGGCAGGGTCATATTTATAGCTCATGGGGTCTTATGCATTAAAAGGGTTTGGAAATTTGGAATTTCGAAGTTTAGAATTTATAACCTATTGCTTAGGAGCCAATCTCTGGGACACCCACAATCCCAAGATCCTGGGACTAAACAACTCTGTATAAATGGAGTGGAGGTCAATTATGGCCACTGCCGTAAGAATGAGTGCTGAAGACCAACTGAGCGCAGCAGTCGGATAAGGCCGGTTTCACATTTGCATCATTTTGACGGAAACAGAATCCAGCACAGATGCAGTACAGTTCATTTATTTACAGTGGAAGCGCTACACCATGCGACACCTATTATTCCCAAGTTACACAAGTCTCGCAGGACTATAATCCACAAGGATTCTTCTATTTATCCTTTTAAGTTCCCCATCCCATGGACATTCATAAATGGGTGAGATTCTTCCATGTTTTTAATTAACTGTTATATGGTAGGAGGATATATATGCTTTATCTGACCACAGTCAGTGTATTTGTGTATTAAGGTATTTGCTATATCCTCTATCTACAAGTTTGTTGATTACAACTCCATATACTCTGTGGAGTAGGAATACTAATATTTAACAAAAAAAGGATTGTCATACCCTAATCCTAATATTTTTATTAATACTTATAAAATTTTAACTTGACCTATATAAAGGTTAAGTTTTATTGATACTCACTGTGTGCTACTGCAAAATAGCAGGTATTCTTCAGTGCCTGTAGGGCATTCTGTGCTCTTGAAGAAAATCTATGAGAATTTAGACTTTTAATCTCAAGGAACCCAACTACGACCATCAAGGATGGTCAATATGTGGTGATCTGAAAGTTCTATCTTTACTCCTTGGGCAGCAAGTAGGATACACAACGTACCCATGTTTTTTGTGTGAATGGGACAGCCGGGATAGGATTCATCACATGAGCCACAAAGTTTGTAAATGAGGTCATCTTTGCAACTTGGAATCAAGAACATAGAAGCGGAACGTTTAGCTGATCCCACTAGAGTTCTCCTGCCACCACGCCACATTAAACTTGGACTGATGAAGCAGTTTGTGAAAGCTCTACTGAAAGAAGGAGATACTTTTAAGAACCTGTGTGCCGAGTTTCAGGGACTGTCCGAAGCAAAACTAAAGGAAGGCATTTTTGTGGGTCCGGATATTCGGAAACTCATGAAAGACAACGTATTCAAACGAAAAATGAAAGCTGTTGAGAAAAGGGCTGGGAATTTTTTTTTGAGAAGTCTTGAAGAAATTTCTAGGTAACAACAAAATTATGTCCATGGTGGAGAAAGTGCTGAAACGTTTCAAAGCCTTGGGTTGTCTGATGGATTTGAGGTTACATTTTTTTACATTTCCATTTGGACTACTTTCCTGAAAACCTTGATGCTGTTAGCTAAGAGCAAGGAGAAAGATTTCATCAGGATATCAAGGAGATGGAATGACGATACCAAGGTAGATGGAATGTAAACATGATGGGGGACAAGTGCTACAAGCTTTACATAGAAGATCCCCAGACCTTCTGTACCACCCCGCACTCGGCGGCAACCAAGCCGCTCGGATCCGGACTCACCGGGTGGTGGCTCGAGCGTCTCCGGACCCAGAGGCCCCGTGGTCCACTTCGATCTGAAAGGGGACTGGCGCTTTAAGGAGACGTAGGTGTACAGCCGGAGCCGTGTTTGAGTTTGTGACGCCACCCACGGTTTGTGGTAAAGGTGCACATCACCACTGCGGTTACTGGGCACCCGGGGGAGATGTTGCGCAGCAAGATGTTAACCCCTCCATGGGTAGGGATGGTGGCCCCGGGACCCGTTGGGTTCTGTGTGATGGGAGGTGCAGGGAGGTGCGCAGCCGGAGGGCACTGTTGTACTCACGATTAGCAACACACACAAGTCTCTGGTAAACCAAGATGATGGTGGTCGGTGCCTGCATCCGGCTGCGTCTGGTCCCCCACTCGGTTGGTGGTCTCTGCCTTTCTCCTGCACCGTGTTGTGTATCGGTGGGCTGCCTGCGCTTCAGCGTCAGGAGTCTGCTCCCCGGCCTTGTGGATGTCGGGAGAGCCGTTTGCCCGCAGACGCTGGCCCGTAGGATCTCTCTGCCTGTGCGGTGGCTTTCTATCCCCCTCGTTGGGCTGTTGCCTTCAGTTGGGACTTTGGGTGGGAAAGGACCTATAGTCCTAGACTCAATCAGTTAATTAACTCGGTCCAGTAGCTTCTGGACCTCGTTTCAGGGTCCAGAAGCCCCCTCTTTTGTGCTCAGGTTTCCAGTCGGTTCCCCGGGTCGGTACCAGCGGGCCACTACCCTGTCCCGATCCACCTCCTGCAGGCTGAGGCCACCGCATGCCTCCTAGCCAAAGGTGCCTGGGCTCCAACTCAGACACCTGTCAGACTGCTGCAGACCTGGGCAGAGGCCTGCCTCCACTTTACTCCACTCCTCAGACTGATCTCTCCACTTTTCCTGCCTCAGGCTCTCTTGACTCCTCGGTGGGCGTGGACAACTGCCTGGCTCCGCCGCCTGGTGTGAACATCAAGCCCTGAGGGGGTTGACTAGGGTTTTGTGTGGTTGGCTGGTGTTACCTAGTGAGGGGACTAGTGTTATGCAGGGCGCTATCTATGACTACCTGACTGGTCCAGGGCGTCACACTTTTATAAGAGAAAATGGAGTATGGGGAGTTTTGAGGGGAAAAGGAAAATAATTAGTTTCCAATAAAGATGCAGAATGAAATATTCAGTAAATTTATATATATAATATTGTTTACATTTTTGACTACAATTAAATTTTTCTTGTTAATCTCGCTTTACATAATTTCAAATCCAAATGGGATGGCTAAAAATAGAAGTGTTTTTTGTTTTGTTTTTTTTTTTTAAATAAAGGAATAAGGAATAAGAAAACATAATGTTCAGTCATTGGATTTGAATCTATTTTCATAAGCGATGTCTTCTCTGATTACAGTTGTGCACTTTCCTTGGCTAATGATGGCCCTAAACACAAGTCAAAATCCACAATAAACAACCTCAACAGGCACAAGCTGAAGGTTTTACAATGGCCCTCACACTCTCTAGATATGAACATCATTGAAAATCTGTGGCTAGACATCAAAAGAGCAGTGCATGCAAGATGAGCCAGGAATCTCACAAAACTGGAAGATGAGCCAGGAATCTCACAGAACTGGAAGACGAGCCAGGAATCTCACAGAACTGGAAGATGAGCCAGGAATCTCACAGAACTGGTAAGACGAGCCAGGAATCTCACAGAAATGGAAGATGAGCCAGGAATCTCACAGAAATGGAAGATGAGCCAGGAATCTAACAGAACTGGAAGATGAGCCAGGAATCTAACAAAACTGGAAGATGAGCCAGGAATCTCACAGAAATGGAAGACGAGCCAGGAATCTCACAGAACTGGAAGACGAGCCAGGAATCACACAGAAATGGAAGAGGAGCCAGGAATCTCACAGAAATGGAAGACGAGCCAGGAATCGCACAGAAATGGAAGATGAGCCAGGAATCTCACAGAACTGGAAGATGAGCTAGGAATCTCACAGAACTGGAAAACGAGCCAGGAATCTCACAGAACTGGAAAATGAGCCAGGAATCTAACAAAACTGGAAGATGAGCCAGGAATCTCACAGAAATGGAAGATGAGCCAGGAATCTCACAGAAATGGAAGACGAGCCAGGAATCTCACAGAAATGGAAGACGAGCCAGGAATCTCACAGAACTGGAAGACGAGCCAGGAATCGCACAGAAATGCAAGACGAGCCAGGAATCGCACAGAAATGGAAGACGATCCAGGAATCTCACAGAAATGGAAGACGAGCCAGGAATCTCACAGAACTGGAAGACGAGCCAGGCATCTCACAGAACTGGAAGACGAGCCAGGCATCTCACAGAACTGGAAGACGAGTCAGGAATCTCACAGAAATGGAAGATGAGCCAGGAATCGCACAGAAATGGAAGATAAACCAGGAATCTCACAGAACCGGAAGACGAGCCAGGAATCTCACAGAAATGGAAGACGAGCCAGGAATCTCACAGAAATGGAAGACGAGCCAGGAATCTCACAGAACTGGAAGACGAGCCAGGAATCTCACAGAAATGGAAGACGAGCCAGGAATCTCACAGAAATGGAAGTCGAGCCAGGCATCTCACAGAACTGGAAGATGAGCCAGGAGTCTCACAAAACTGGAAGACTTTTCCAAAGAAGAATGGATGAAAATCCCTAAAACAAGAATGGAAAGACTCTTCACTGATTACAAAAAGTGTTTAGAAGCTGTGATACATGCCAAAGGGGTGCCACCAGGTACTAACCATGCAGGATGCCCAAACTTTTGCATTGGCCCATTTTTCTTGTTTGTTCACTTAAACATTTTTAAAGATGAAAATATATAATTTTTAGCCTAAAATACAAAGGAGATGTGTCATCTTTAACTTTATGCCTTTTAGAGATCATTTCATCTTCAACTTGTTTAACTGTTCACAATAATAGTAATTTTAACCAGGGGTGCCCAAACTTTTGCATGCCACTTTACATAGGTCGTATTCAGTGGACTGTTTCCACTACAATCTATTTTCACAACTTATAAACTTACAATCAGTCTGATATCATTTTGTGCACACCCGGCATTAGGGTTTCGGCTGTAACCCTTGAAATTCTATTGCCTACAGCATCAACTTCTTTAGCAGGGTCTCCTGAGGCTAGAAGAAAATCTAGATTACATAGCTTAGTACATTCCTTACCGAATATCTGCATTTATCCACAAATGTCGTGTTCAGAGCAGGTGATAGAATATTATGCCCGAGGCTCAGTGCGGTCTATATGAGTGTAAGTAGCCGATTTTTCCAGTGGAAGATACACTACCTAATGCACTGAATCTGAATATGTGCCACCCAATATAAAGTGGGATTTCTTTTTTTATTGTAGGAGGAGTTTGCTCTATATAGAGAGGGTGTTCTTCTCTCCGGAACCCCCTGTATGAGCCAAAACAGATAGTTACTGACTTGGACTCTCTAAATCTAGGCTGCAATGCCCTGCACATGAGGTAAGAGACATGGCTATATCAGGAGAACTATACTACATTGCTAACTGGAGGTATTTGCAAATATTATTATGACGAGCAGCAAAACTCCGCCCACAGCCCAGGAACACACGGAGACTGGGGCCAGCCTCGGTGATGTCGGGCCAATTGGAAGTTGACGTGCCATCACCGGGTTTCAGAGGTCACGGAGCCCAGGGTCTACGCAATGGGGATGAGTGGTCCGCAATACCACCGCTCAGAAGCACTATTACCAACACAAGGTATTTGAGAGAAGCCTTGTTTCTGAACATTATATCAAGACAATGTGGCTAGTAAAACTAAGCAGTGAACCACCCCTTCAACTTGGCCTAGGTTATTCCCACCTGCATGAATGAGGAGCACTGATGGAAGTGGACATCTACGATTAATGGCGCTCAATCCCTAATTCCTCATGAAAGAACTTCTACGGATGCAAAACTTAAAGTTGTAGCCAAGAGGGCGAGGTTTAGCACTATCAGCTACTCAATAAACATATGAATATCCAATTGCAAATACGTGATGGGGCAATGACCTAGAAAAAAAAGCAGTAATGTTAAAATCAAATCAGTGACCAGATGAAGGTGGCTTTACACGCTGCGACATCGCTATCCGATGCTAGCGATGGCGAGCGTGATAGCACCCGCCCCTATCGTTATGCCGTGTATGTGAAGATCGCTGCCGTAGCGAATATTATCGCTACGGCAGCGTCACACGTACTTACCTGCTCGGCGACGTCGCTGTGACCGGCGAACCGCCTCCTTTCTAAGGGGGCGGTTCGCTCGGCGTCACAGCGACGTCACTAAGCGGCCGCCCAATCAAAGCGGAGGGGCGGAGATGAGCGGGACGAACATCCCGCCCACCTTCTTCCTTCCTCATTGCTGGCGTGTGGCAGGTAAGGAGAGGTATCTCGTTCCTGCGGCGTCACACGTAGCGATGTGTGCTGTTGCAGGGACGAGGATCAACTTTGCCCATAATTGGGAAAGGACCCCCATGTCAACGAGGAGCGATTTTGGACGTTTTTGCAACGATCCAAAATCGCTCCTAGGAGTCACACACAACGAGATCGCTACAGCGGCCGGATGTGCGTCACAAAATCCGTGACCCGAACGAGACCGCTGTAGCGATCTCGTAGCATGTAAAGCCCGCTTAAGTCTTGGTGAAGACCAACTACCAAGGGGAATAATGCTTTCTTCACCCATACCCACTCAGTTTTGTCACCTATCCTGAGAAAATCTAAATCTTCCATTCCCAAAGCCCATAAAACATAATTTGAATACTCCCAAAGTTGAAACCAAGATGGATATTTTCCAGTATTGTACCAATATCTATAGCGCGAACCAACAAAAACTAATGCACAAGGACAATTAAACTTGACAAAAGAACTACCGTAATGGTTACCCAACAACCGTTTCCTTCCTTACCGGTTTTTGACCTCAAAACTCAGATTTCAAGAGAACCATGCACACTAAGGACACCTTGAGCTCTTAAACAAGCCAATGTGTGGTCATTCCAAGTTACCAATTTTCCCACTCCCAACAATATGATGGTTAAAATCCATTTCAAGAGTGCAAAAGAAACAGCATGCTTCTTACCTCTAAAGCATTTTTCTTTCTAACGGACCTTCTCAATCTGATGTACCAAGAATGCTTTCGTGACATCCTTACAAGACCATAGTTTTAACCTAAAAGCTATGGCAGAGAAGCCTTTGATAACAGCTGATGTGGATCCCCCTGAATCCTTCATTGTGGCCACAAATTGTATTATAATACTTAAATGTTGACTATTGTTAACAGGGAAAACACCCCCAGCCACCTGGAACCAAATATTCCAACTTCTGTAATGACATTTCTAAGAGGACGGAACAAAGGAGTTCTTAACTAAAGTCATACGTTCTTGCCCACTATGTAGTCATTGCTTGCCTCCCTTTTCTAAGTGTGCTTTTGTTCACAGATCCCAAAAAACAAACATCTGGGCACAAGATAAAGCGTCCGCTATTTTATTTTCAACCCAGGTACTCAAAACCAAATGATGAAGTAGAGCAATGAATCATCGGGGTTCTGGTGATTGGTTCCGAACTAGTTTCATTATTATAGAAACTCATAAACTCAAAGGTATCGAATATTGGGACAGCAGCCCCTTTCGTTCCTTCATGGAGGGCTTTGCCTCTACCTGAACGGACGAACATGACATCCGGCGTGGCATTTGGTGATTCCATATTTTGTGAAGTAGCCCAGTTAGGTACACACTTTTCATCCAAGACCAGGGAAAAGACAAACTAGTTTATTGATGTCTGGTCCCTCGTTTTGTTTGACCAGGTTACTATAGATAAAAGAAACGTTTTTAGCTTAGTTCTGAAAGGAAACCTAACGTTGTGAAAATTCTTGGCATCTGGCAACAAGGTTTTTGTACCTTGGCACATTTAATGTGTCAATGTTTTGCAGAGAAAGGAGCTGAAGTTATGGTTTATCTTGTCACCTCTTTAGTGCTCAAAATTTATTTGGGCAGGAGTTCAATAAAATAAGTCCTGAAATATCTGGATTGGTTGTAAGGGTGGTGTGATGGGTGGTGGTAATTAGTCTTTATAAGGGGACATCAATGCAATATGTGGCTTCTTACTGAGTGATAGTGTTTGTGGTAGAAGTAGCTGCACACACATTTCCTCAGGAGACACCTTCAGGAGCCATAGTGATCCTGTCTTGTGGTGAGTCACCATGTCTAAATGTGTGGCTTAAAAAAAAATCTGTGGTCCAAATAATCATTTGTGGGATTTTTTAAGTCACTTTTATTTTTTGAATTGAGGTGTGACGAACAGCTGAGGGGGTCACACAGACATACCTCCTCTGTTAGTCAATCTGTGATGACACCGTACCTTGTAGCCCCCCTGACATTTCTAATACATCGGAGCCACGTGATACAACCTTATCACTTTCACCGAGTGATGTTCTGCACCCCAAAAGGTATGCAAGGTCCACTTGGCGCAAGGTTACACTGACACCCCCTTTCCACACGGGCACACGGAGATACAGGGAGGGAGACAGAGGGCACCGCACGACCTCCGACGTGACACCCCACTAGCTCCCTGACAAGTTGACAGACCCTTTTCACTAGCTCCAGTAAAACAGGGCCCTGCCAGCCCAGAAGTCTGCTCAGTTCCTCGTTAGATATAAGCCTGGCCTGTCAGCAGGATTATATTGGGCCAGAAAACAGCCCGGTAGCATGTAATACTAAACCTAGCGCACGGACATGAGATTCATGGATCGAAATAAAGGAACGACCCAGGATTAAATTATATATTTAACCGCCTTAAGGGCACACTAGATAAAATGATATATACACAAGAAATTTATAGAGATTATGGTCAAAAATGCAGATACAAGTAAGAAATAGGTGCAAGCAGATATACATATGATATATGTATATGAACCTTGTCCCTTGCAATTAGACCTGATGCTAGCTTGGCACAAGGGAGGCGCTGTAGAGCCACTGGTTTCCTTAGGACTCCCCACACTTTTACTGGACATGACCTCTGTGAGAAGAACCACCTTCAAAATGTCCGCTTTGGTTTTTAATAACCTACGTACGTCCTACATACCTCCCACCTGGTGATCTATGACAGCGCTGGACATGGGATGTGCCTTCAGGTTCCAGAGAATTATGAAATGTCAGCTTTCCTCATATCTTCGCCTCTGAGCGTCCCACGGGAAGATATTACCATCATGTTTACCATTACCATTTAATCTATCCATTGCTAGGCAACATGATGTGTCTATTATCCTCCAGTGACTAGTTATTAATTATGGGCTGATATACACGTCCCACAATTAAGCCAAAATATGTGTTACGTGTCCTGAAGCCAAACATATGCCTGTCATATATGTGGGAGCTACGCACACCCCAATGTTACATTTTTTACCCCGGAGCCAGGCTGTCTGCCCGGTCCCCTTTGAAGCTCCTCTGAAAGTAGCAATCGCCCCCTCTGGTCAGATTAACTTTGTCACCTACCATTTGTTCCAGGAACTTGGTATTGGATTTCTATCCAAAAAAGGATGTATGGAAATGTATATATGATTGGTAGATGATTGGCATATATGGATCTACCATATTCCTCACATAAGGTTGTCACTAACATTTCTTACATTAAATTAATCAAAATGGAGCACACGATTCATGAGTTTTGCCCAAAACCCCAAATTATTTATTTTCATCACTTTAATTGTTTTGCAACTATTTAGTGAGAAAGTTCACACTTTTCACAATGGCAAAAAATGCATTAAAATAAATGGCACTTATAAAATCGTAAAACCACAAGTCAACTTAAAAAAGGTGCAAATCGCTTGATGAATTTCTTGCAAATAACAGTCACTAATTGAGAGATATTCACACCAAAAAACTTAAACTTTTCCAAAAACATCCCTTGCAGTCTTTGGTACCATCATTAACTATATCGGTGTCACGAAGAGCCTTCCTCATTACTACAGGTGAGGGAACGCTAGGATGATTTCTTTACGTTTCAAACCCTCAGCTTATTTCTGCTGGAAAATATGTAAAAGGAGGACACCAGATTTGTTACTGAAATTATCTGTAACAAATTCAGTACATGTGGAAGGACCCTAATAGTATTTGGATATACTCATTGATTGTGACTTTGTGATACACTGGGAAATTAATTATGAAGCATCAAAGCATAATTAAAGTCATGACTAAACTTTGGGCAAACACTTCTTGTTAAAAGGGTGACCTTATGGGTTTCCTGTTTATGGGTCTCCTGTTGGCTTCCCGTATGGGTCTTCTGTTGAGTCACCTTATGGGTCCTTTGTTGAGTCCCCTTATGGGTCCCATGTTGAGTCCCCTTATGGATTCTCTGTTGGGTCCTCTTCTGGGTCCCCTGTTGGGTCCCCTTATCGGTTCTCTGTTGGGTCCCCTTATGGGTCTTCTGTTGGGTCCCCTTATAGGTCCTTTGTTGGGTCCCCTTATGGGTCTCTTGTTAAGTCCCCTTATGGGTTTTCTGTTTGGTCGCCTTCTGGGTTCTCTGGTGGGTCCCCTTATGGGTCCCTTGTTGGGTCCCCTTATGGGTCCCTTGTTGCTATTCTAATCTCACATGCCTCAACCCTGGGACTTCCAGGAATCAGCTGTAATCCGTGGAGAAACCTGTCAGTGAGTGTTCTATTTCCCTGCAGCGTCCTCACAGGGGAAGTTATGTTATTTCTTATCCATAGTTAACCTTGGTCTGATACTAGACATCCTGAGGGCATAAACCCTCCTTAGTGGGTCATATGAATCACGATGCATCTCAGGTCCAGTGTCAATGCATAGTTGAGCCAAATTTGGACTAAGAATGCGAATGAATCAACTCTCGCCTGGGGAGCAGGTGTGGAAGACGGGCGAATATAACATCTGCCGCAGCCGATCAGGCTTGGAGAGCGAAGTCAAATAATATCTCCAAATGCTATGTTTTACTTTTTTTACTTTTGCTAATAAGATACCTAATAAAATACACACTAGCCAAATATGCTAAAAAGCCAAGAGAAGCACAATTTGGGTCCGAGTGCAAAATCTATAACGGAACACCCATCTACCATGTGCCATTTATAATACCGGTGTCTTGTCAGGTGGAAGAGGGACCTTCTAAAGTACCCAGCTCCAATACAAATGCAACTTCTTCACCTCCTTTAGCTATGCCCTTGAAGACCAACGAAAGCCAAGATCAAGGTTCAAGAAAAACACTCATATGACATTTGGTCAAAGCTGACAAAACGTTGTAGTCCTGTAATCAAATCTGGTAGTTTTGTGAGACCACTTCCTTCAGCAGTACTTTTTTTGCATTCTTTTACCAGTCTCTGGTATTTTTTGTCCTAAACATTTTCTATGATTTATTAATTCATCATTTGCCTATTTTTTTTTAAAGTCATTTTTCGTCTTTGTCTATTGGTATTTCTTGCCAAATTTTTCCAGATAAGAAATGCAGGTTCACAAACTTTGCGCAAAACCAAAAATGCTTCTTTTTTTCTGCCTTGCTAAAGCCACACGATCCCTAAAAATGATGAATGCAACTATAACATTTGCATAAAAATTTCTGGCGTGCAAAAATAGTGAACACTAAAGGGAAGAAAGACTGCAGTACATTTACAGAAAAATGAAGCAAATTTGCAAAAAGGTTGCAAAAAAATTAATCAGCCGCAAACATCTCGATTGCAAAAATAGCTCCCACATTGGAGAACAGAGATAAAGGCAAACAAACAAGCACAAGAAACATTTCAAGAGGCAGCTTAAAATAGGAATTTGGTGCAAAACAAGAAAAAATTCAATTAAGAAATGAAAACAAAAAGAAAGAGAAAAAAAATAGGTGGAAGTGAATCAAGAAATTGGGCAATTAGTATTTGGATCATTTACCGTCTGACACTGTCTTTCGGGATACTGTTTTTTATTTTAAGCTGCATTCAGAATTGGATTGTAAAGGAATGGGAATTGAAATAAATGGGTCTACACTTGTTGTTCCTGCTAGCTCAACTACTGGCTTTGGGTTAATAAACTGCATGGAGTGTCTAATCATCTGTATACAACCCTTTAATAGAGGGGTAACTATAATAGATGCAAGAGTTGTATTTGGACACCAGCCCTGTAGCCTAGGTGGGACCTTTGGTCCATATGAGAAGAATAATAGTATTAGAGGAGTATTCTCAAATTTGGAAGCTATCCCCTATCCTTAGGTCCACTGGGAATCTGACCAATGGGACCCACACTGATCACTAGAACTTGAGCTCTGAAGAGCGGAGGTCAATCATGCGCTCTGTCGCTCCATTTATTATTATTAATGAGACCATCAGAGATAGACAATTGTAGCCTTCAATTGGTCTTCGGTACTCCCATAAGAATAAGTGGTGCAAATGTGGCCTATTAGACCGCCATTCTATTCACACACTGTTCTTCAGAGCTCCGGTTCTCAATATGGTGATCTCAGCAATTGGATCTACAATGATCAAGACGTTCTTGCCTCTCCTGCAAGATTAAAGCGGGCTAGCCGATGTTAGCGAAGTCGAGCGCGATAGCACCCGCCCCCGTCGTACGTGCGATATTGTGTGATCGCTGCCGTAGCGAACATTATCGCTACAGCAGCGTCACACGCACATACCTGCTCAGCGACGTCGTTCTGGCCAGCGAACCGCCTCCTTTCTAAGGAGGCGTCCAATAGAAGCGGAGGGGCGGAGATAAGCGGGACATCCCGCCCACCTCCTTCCTTCCTCATTACTGATGGAGGCAGGTAAGGAGATCTTAGTCGCTCCTGCGGTGTCACACACAGCGATGTGTGCTGCCGCAGGAACGAGGAAGAACATCGCTAATAAGCAGAGAACGATTTTTTGTTTCAGAACGACCTCTCCGCGGCAAACAATTTTGCTCGCTTTTGCGATCGTTTTAGGACGCATCTAAGTGTCACACGCTGTGATTTCTTTAATGAAGCCGGATGTGCGACCCCAACGATAATTCATTAACGATATCGTAGCGTGTAAAGCCCGCTTACACTGGGGTGTAGGGGACATACAGTGCCTACAAGTAGTCTTCAACCGCCTGAAGATTTAGCAGGTTTGATAAGATGCAAATAAGTTAGAGCCTACAAACTTCAAACAAGAGCAGGATTTATTAACAGATGCATAAATCTTACAAACCAACAAGTTATGTTGCTCAGTTAAATTTTAATAAATTTTCAACATAAAAGTGTGGGTCAATTATTATTCAACCCCTAGGTTTAATATCTTGTGGAATAACCCTTGTTTGCAATTACAGCTAATAATCGTCTTTTATAAGACCTGATCAGGCCGGCACAGGTCTCTGGAGTTATCTTGGCCCACTCCTCCATGCAGATCTTCTCCAAGTTATCTAGGTTCTTTGGGTGTCTCATGTGGACTTTAATCTTGAGCTCCTTCCACAAGTTTTCAATTGGGTTAAGGTCAGGAGACTGACTAGGCCACTGCAACACCTTGATTTTTTCCCTCTTGAACCAGGCCTTGGTTTTCTTGGCTGTGTGCTTTGGGTCGTTGTCTTGTTGGAAGATGAAATGACGACCCATCTTAAGATCCTTGATGGAGGAGCGGCGGTTCTTGGCCAAAATCTCCAGGTAGGCCGTGCTATCCATCTTCCCATGGATGCGGACCAGATGGCCAGGCCCCTTGGCTGAGAAACAGCCCTACAGCATGATGCTGCCACCACCATGCTTGACTGTAGGGATGGTATTCTTGGGGTCGTATGCAGTGCCATCCAGTCTCCAAACGTCACGTGTGTGGTTGGCACCAAAGATCTCGATCTTGGTCTCATCAGACCAGAGAACCTTGAACCAGTCTGTCTCAGAGTCCTCCAAGTGATCATGAGCAAACTGTAGACGAGCCTTGACATGACGCTTTGAAAGTAAAGGTACCTTACGTTCGTCTGGAACGGAGACCATTGCGGTGGAGTACGTTACTTATCGTATTGACTGAAACCAATGTCCCCACTGCCATGAGATCTTCCCGGAGCGCCTTCCTTGTTGTCCTTGGGTTAGCCTTGACTCTTCGGACAAGCCTGGCCTCGGCACGGGAGGAAACTTTCAAAGGCTGTCCAGCCCGTGGAAGGCTAACAGTAGTTCCATAAGCCTTCCACTTCCGGATGATGCTCCCAACAGTGGAGACAGGTAGGCCCAACTCCTTGGAAAGGGTTTTGTACCCCTTGCCAGCTTTGTGACCCTCCACGATCTTGTCTCTGATGGCCTTGGAATGCTCCTTTGTCTTTTCCATGTTGACCATGTATGAGTGCTGTTCACAAGTTTGGGGAGGGTCTTAATTAGTCAGAAAAGGCTGGAAAAAGAGATAATTAATCCAAACATGTGAAGCTCATTGTTCTTTGTGCCTGAAATACTTCTTAATACTTTTGGGGAACCAAACAGAATTCTAGTGGTTTGAGGGGTTGAATAATAAATGACCCTCTGAATAAACTTTTTACAATTTAAAAAAAAACCCAAAACAAACAAATAACATTCTTTTTTGCTGCAGTGCATTTCACACTTCCAGGCTGATCTACAGTCCAAATGTCACAATGCCAAGTTAATTCCGAATGTGTAAACCTGCTAAATCTGCAGGGGGTTGAAGACTACTTGTAGGCACTGTATATAGCTCGGCGCTGGCGGGATGGTGGCAGTGCTGCGGCTCCTTTCTCTTCATCTGTGGGAAGGGAGCACTTGGTACCCTTGCTTTGTCCACAGATCAACTTTAATACCCCTGCGTGCAAATGTTGGTTTTATAGGTGGCAGCCGACAAAGTGCAGCTGCTGGCCCACACACTGCAGTCCTCGGAAATCAGCCCGGGGGCAGCAGAATACATCACTTTCCCTGCCGACTGCGCGAATGGGCCTCCCTGGCGGTCCAGGGCCCCAGCACTTGCCGGAGTGCGTCAGGAGCAGACGCCGGCCCTGGGACTGCCCCGTAGGTGAGTATAGGAAAAGTTTTTTTTTTTTGTCTTGCAGAGCGGATTTGGGACATATATACACCATTTCAAAATGCTGTACAGGAGCGCTTACTGGCCGTACTTTATATGGGAAAATCTGGGGACAGGTTCCCTTTAATTTTCCTATTTATAACACTGCACAGATCATAAAAATAAATTAGACTAAAGCCTGGCAGAGATTGGGTTAACAGATGATAAGACGACTCATACCACTAAAACATCTGCCGACAACTTCTCCTATAAAGGATTTAGTAAAGATGCGGCCTAGCCGCAGGGGACACTTTTATCAGAACATTGAAATCTAAAAGATTTTTTTTCTTTCTTTCTTTCATGGAGGCGCTTATATCTGTGGAAGTAAACAAGATTGTTAACCAGTTCAAAGTCAAACCTTTACAGAATCGTCAGATTTTGTAAAAAGATTAGTGGTTCTATGATCGGACAACTGTTCTGGACAATGGCTTTATGGGGTAGGAGATGAAAGGTAGAATTGTAGTATTTTACCAGAATTCTAGGGAAAAAGTCTCTAGAACATTGAAACTCTAAAGGGTACTTTACACGCTGCGATATCGCTAGAGAGCGTACCCGCCCCCGTCGGCTGTGCGTCACGGGCAAATCGCTGCCCGTGGCGCACAACATCACTTACACCTGTCACACGGACTTACCTTCCCTGCAACGTCGCTGTGACCGGCGAACCGCCTCCTTTCTAAGGGGGCGGTACGTGCGGCGTCACACGGCAGCCGTCCAATAGAAGCGGAGGGGGGGAGATGAGCGGGACGAACTTCCCGCCACCTCCTTCCTTCCTCATTGCGGCCGGTCGCAGGTTCGAGGTTGTTGCTCGTTCCTGCAGTGTCACACATAGCGATGTGTGCTGCCGCAGGTACGACAAACAAAAACATACAGATAGGGACTTTAGATTGTGAGCCCCAATGGGGACAGTGTTCCTGATGTATGTAAAGTGCTGCGGAATATGTTAGCGCTATATAAAAATAAAAGATTTGATATGATTTGATTTACTGAATAGGCAACGATTTTTGGGAAGTGAACGACCTCCCGCATACCAACGATTTTTGCCTCTTTTGCGATCGTTTAAGGTCGCTCATACGTGTTACACGCTGCGACGTCACTAACGACGCCGGATGTGCGTCACAAACACCGTGACCCCGACGATATATCGTTAGCGATGTCGCAGCGTGTAAATGGCCCTTTAGGCTGCATGCCCACGATTAGTGTTTGCAGCGTGTTTTTTGCTGCAACCAACATGCAGTATTGTATAGTACAATCACAGTGGATAGGATTTCTAGAAGCCTCCTGCCCACTGCGTGTACCGTCCGCAGCGTAAACTGACCTTGCGGTACAGCTTTCCTAGCCACAGCATGTCAATTCTTTGCTGCGGAGTAGCAAGCGTTCTCCATAGGGAGGGCTCAAGCAAGAGACCGCAGTGCCCCGAACCCTGATAATGGGCACAAGCAGCTACAGTCTCCTGTGGAGGAGACTCGCTGTCCTGCAGGTCAAGGATCTGCCGCGTCCAGGACGCAGCGGGTCCTGATCATGGACACGTACCCTGAGGGTATGTGCGCACGTTGCTTTTTACCTGCTTTTTACCTGCTTTTTTGCTGCTTTTTCTTCTGCGCTGTTTAATGCCAAAATGGATGTGTTCTTCTATTCAAGCAAAGTCTATGGGAATTTGGGTTTCTTGTTCACACTATGTTGTTCAAAATGCTGCCTTTTTGTGGCAGAACTTTGGTCAAAAACTCAGCTTTTCAAAGAAGCAACATGTCAATTGTTTTTGCCATTTGGGTTTTGCACTGCAAAGCTGAGTTTTTGACCAAAGTTCTGGCACAAAAAGGCAGCATTTTGAACAACATAGTGTGAACAAGAAACCCAAATTCCCATAGACTTTGCTTGAATAGAAGAACACATCCATTTTGGCATTAAACAGCGCAGAAGAAAAAGCAGCAAAAAAGCAGGTAAAAAGCAGGTAAAAAGCAACGTGCGCACATACCCTTATACACAAGCCTCCTTGGTGCAAGCAGTTGTGGTGCTCGCTAAGTGGTGCCACACCCTATTTTCTAACAGCCTATTTTACCTATTTTTCTCTACCTTTCTAGGTATTCAAAAAACTGGCATTAACATTGACATGACACTTATTAAGGGGGGTAAAAGGCGATTAAAATTGGAAAGGGTTCATTACAGTTAGAGAAGTCGGACTGCAGAATGCCCTACCACAAGAGGTAGTAATGGCTGACACTATAAAAGGCTTTAAAAAAGGGCTGGATGATTTCCTCAGTGCACATAAAATTGTGGGTTATAGATAATTTAGTGACAAAAATGTATATTTGGTGGAGGAAGGGTGAACTTGATGGACCAAGGTCTTTTTTCAACCTTTGTAACTATACAAGGTATTTAGCAATATTTTTTAGCAAGTGATAGGTCCTCTTTACGTAAAAATACTGTTGTGTGACTCAACAGTTTACAGCAATCGGGCCAGTGATACCGCTGCAGCCAAAAAGAAAGTGGACAAGGTTGTTGGAGGGGCACTGTCTATATAATATATACACAGCTCTGGCAAAACTTGAGACCACTGGAAAATTTTCAGTTTTTCTGATTTTTCTCTTTATAGGAATATTTTTGAGTAAAATGTAAATTGTTCTTTTATTTTATAAACTACTGACATCTCCGAATTTCCAAGCAATACATTTTTCGCCCCCTGGTGGCAGGGTTCTTCTTTGTTAAGAAGAAAGAGGAGGTGTCTCCGTCCTTGTTTGGATTTTTTGAGGAATTGAATCAGATTACTGTCCAAAACCCTTATCCTCTCCCTCTGATTCCAGATTTATTCAACCAGATTGTGGGGCCAAAGGGTTCTCCAAGTTGGACTTAAGGGGGCTTACAATCTGGTTAGAATCAGAGAAGGGTGTTCTGTCCCCACTTAGAGGCGACTGAAGGCAGGTAGTTGGGTAGAGATGTGAAGAGTCTTACCTTCATTTCCACTAGATGGGGCAGACATGACCAGAGCGCTCCAGGGTGGATGGATTCAAATGTACACATGCTGAGGTGAAGCAACGGTGGTTTAATTTTTCCTCCATGAACGAAAACATGCAGCAGTACAGTGGTTCAAGTGGCTGTAACTATGGTAGTCTTGTGATGATTGTCTTAGAGCTGCTACTAAGGCTGCTTTCACACATCCGGTTTTAGCAGTGCGGCAAATCCGGCTCTAAAACCTATGCAACGGCTGCTGCGAAAAAAACGCATCCTTTGCATACGTTTTTACATGCGGCCAGTCCGGTTTGCACTACTGAGCAAGCGCAGTGCAAAAATAACGCATGCGGCGGCCGGATGTAGTTTTTGCCGCATCGCGCCGCATCCGGCATCCATAGACATGCATTGGAAAAAGTGCCGCATTGGCCGGATGCGGCGCAATGCGTTTTTTTTTTGCCGGACAAAAAAACGTGCCAGGCAACGTTCCATCCGGCCGCCGCATGGGCTAAATATGCCGCAAAAAAATGGACCAAACACAAGGCCATGCGCAAAATCCGGCACTAATGAAAGTCTATGCGGAAAAAACGCAACCGGCGGCAAAAAAAAAAAACGGTTGTGTTTTTTCTGCAAAGAGCCAGATTGTGCCGCACAGCAAAAACCGAATGTGTGAAAGCAGCCTAAGGTCAAAAACGTTTCCTTTCTGAAGCCCAAAGAACAAAGATGTGCTCCTCACGATGCACTAACTAAAAGTGAAAGTAACTTGGAGTCAGGATGTGAGGTCACATGTAAGTCTGAAAACACTCCCACAGGCTGGACTAAATAGAACCAGGGGAACAGAATGCTCTGACCACTAGATGGCAGCAAAGGACAAGCATGAACATATATACATTGAATAAGATTAATTAAATAAAGGCGGCGTTACACGGTACGATATATCGTGCGATTACGTGAGCGATCGCACCCACCCCGTCATTTGTGCGTCACCGGCAATTAGTTGCCCGTGGCGCACAAAGTCGTTAAACCCCCGTCACACGCACTTACCTCCCTAACGACGTCACAGTGGGTGGCGAACATCCTCTTCCTGAAGGGGAGGGATGTTCGGTGTCACAGCGACGTCACACAGCGGCCAGCCAATAGAAGCGGAGGGGCGGAGATGAGCGGGACGTAACATCCCGCCAACCTCCTTCCTTCCTCATTGCCAGCGGGACGCAGGTAAGCTGTGTTCATCGTTCCCGGGGTGTCACACGTAGCGATGTGTGCTGCCTCGGGAACGACGAACAACCGGCGCGCAGAAGGAGGAACGACATTATGAAAATGAACGACGTGTCAACGAGCAACGATAAGGTGACAGTCGTTCAGAGGTGTCAAACGCTACGACATCTCTAACGATGCCGGATGTGCGTCACGAATTCCGTGACCCCAATGACATATTGTTAGATATATTGTAGAGTATGACGGGGCCTTAACAGTAGATATGTCCTTAAAGGATTTAAAGAAAACAGGTAGGAACAGCAAAATGGGGATGAATGGAAAACAGCTTTCAATACGCCTTAAGGACATTTTGAAAATCTGGTCATGCCATTTGGTCTCACTAATGCCCCTGCTGTTTTCCAACAGTTTGTGCATGATATTTTTCACCATTTGGTGGGCAGGTTTGTGGTGGTTTATTTGGATGATATCTTGATGTACTCATCCAGTACGGAGACACATCAGATACATGTAAAAAAGGTATTAGATTTTAAGGAATAACAAACCGTATGCCAAACTGGAGATGTGTGTTTTTGTCGCGGGCGGGGAGGACGCCACTGTGCTGCGCTCGCTAACGCTCGGGTCCGGCGCTGCTGCGATGGCTGCTCGGTGGCTCGAGCGGTGGGCCGGATTCGGGGACTCGAGCGGCGCTCCTCGCCCGTGAGTGAAAGGGGTGGTTGGTTTGGGGGATTTAGTCCGTGACGCCACCCACGGGTCGTGGTGAAGATGGGCACCACCGCTGCTGGTGACGGGGATCCCGGGAGCGATGGTAAGGAGCAGATGGGATGTTGTTTTCCCCCTCCGTGGGTAGGGGTTGGTGGTCCCGGGGCCCGATGAAGTGACGGGGAGGCAGGGTCGGTGAGGTGCAGGGTTGCAGGGACAGCGTGGTGCGGTGCCGGATGGCACGGGTGTACTCACTCAGCAAGAAAGGTACAAAGTCCTCGGTAAACCAAACGGCTGGATGGACGGGTCCCGCAGCCGGCTGCAGTGCTTCTCCCCAGACAGGTGATGGCGGCTGTCTTTCCCTGCACCTTAATGTTCTCTTTCTGACTACTATGGATTCCCAACGGTAGTCCGCTCCCCGGGGTGTATGGATACCGGAGGAGCCCGTTTGCCTGCAGACGCTGGCCCTTGGGTCTCTAGCCTTAGGCGGTAGCTGTATACCCTCACGGTGTGGGCTGTTGCCTTCAATCAGGACTTTTGCTGTTGTGAAACCCCTGGGGTTCCAGTCACATTCGGATCTGACTATTTTCGGCGGCTCCAAGCCTGGTCGGGGTCCGATAGCCCTGCCTGTGTGTGCTGGCTTCACTTCGCTCCCCGGTCGGTACCGGCGGGCTGTCGCCCGTCCCCGGTCCTACGGTTCCGCGTTGCTCCACCACTCCTGCAGACGGCCACCACCGTCTGCCAACCTTGCTGTCAGTGCCTGGGCCACAAACCCAGACACCCAAGTGTTCACTCCTCACTCCTCAAACTCCTACACTGAACTACTGTCACTTTTCCCGCCTCCAGGCCTGTGAACTCCTCGGTGGGTGGAGCCAACCGCTTAGCTCCACCCCACCTGGTGTAGACATCAGACACTGGAGGGAGGCAACAAGGGTTTTTGTTTGGCTGGTGTCCCTGTCTAGTGGGGGTGGGGGGTGTTTGGATGTTATCTGTGATGACCTGGCTAGGCCAGGGCGCCACATTCCCCCATTGGTGAAATGCAGACCGTCCGCGGGCTGCTCGTCCATCACTGGTTTTATTTTTCAACTGTAAAAAGATAAATTAACATTTTCAAACATAAGTGTCGCGGGCGGGGAGAAGGGTGTCAGCACACTGCGCTCACCCCTTCTGCTCGGGTCCGGCAGCTGCTCAGTGGTGGCTCGAGCTGTGGGCCGGATCCCGGGGTTCCTCGAGCGACACTCCTCGTCCGTGAGTGAAAGGGGGTTTGTTGTTGGGTGTGGGGGATTGGTATAGTTCGTGACGCTACCCACGGTTGTGGTGATTGCAACACCGCTGCTCTGAGTGGGGATCCCGGGGATGGTGATGGGAAGCAGCCAGGTGTTGTGTTGCCCCTCCGTGGGTAGGGGTTGGTGATCCCGGGGCCCGGTGATGGCTTGTGAGGTGCAGGGCCTGGTGGGCGCAGGGACGCGGGGGCAGCGCTGTGCCTTGCGGCACTGTGGTACTCACTCAGCCTGAGACGTGGACACAGTTTGTACGGTAAACCAAACGGCTGGTAGGACGGTCCCACAGACGGCTGCTTTGCTTTCCCGGTAGGTGACGGTGATGTCCCTCTTCCTTGCACCTGTATGTACGGTTGGTTGCGATGGGTCCCCACCGGCAACCCGCTCCCCGGCTTCAAGCTGGGCCGGAGGAGCACTACACTTTGCCCGCAGGCGCTGGCCCTCAGAGGCTGGTGCTCTGGCGGTGGCGGTGCCTCTGTTGTACGGGTTGGGCTGTTGCCTTCAATCGGGACTTGGTTGTTGGGGGAATCTACGTCCCCTTCACTGACGGATTCGGCAAATTTGGCGACTCCTAGCCTTGCCGGGGTCCGAGAGGCCCCTGCCCTGGTGCTGACTGTCCTCCGGAACACTGCTCCAGACCACCGGGCACACAGCCAACGGGGTCCTTCCAGGAACTTCCAAACGGTCCCCCTCCAGACAGTCACCGCCGTCGCTGACCTTGCTGTTCTGGCCCTACACAAAGCTGGGCTCTCAGGCTTGCACACTCTCTGCTCTGTCACCACTTCTTGCTTTCCTCCTTTTCCACTTTTCTTTCCTTCACTTTCACTTCTCTGTTGTTTACTCTAGCCCTTCACTGGACTTCACTCTTTACTCAAGCTCGTCCCTGAGCTGACTCCTCACTTCTGCTCCTCCCTGAGCTTTCTGCCTGGTTTTCCCGCCTCCAGAGTTGTGATCTCCTTGGTGGGCGGAGCCAACCGCCTGGCCCACCCCCTGGTGTGCATCATCAGACTCCTGGAGGAAGGCAACAAGGATTTTTGGTTCAGCTTAGGTGTGCCTACCTGGGATGTGGGGTGTGGTGGTGTTGTGACCTGTGACCCCTGGCTTGCCCAGGGCGACACATTCCCCCTTAGCAAAATGCAGACCGTCCGCGGGCTGCCGTCCTACACCGGTTTTATTTTTCTGTAAAAAGGGGATAACAGGGTTAAACATAACATGGATAACATTTGTAATAACTTCTTCCCAAGACGGGAGGCACATTTTACTTTTAACGTTTCAACGGTATACGGTTACGGTTTCCGCTCTCTCCCACCCAAGTAACCTGGCCCTGATGCTGCCCCTAAAACCCAGGCAGCACCCCTTGACCCACAGTCCAGCACACGGTACCCGAGCGGGATCTGTCCCTCCCTCCAGAGGGTAGCCACCGGTCCCTTTGGTGGCTGGGCCCTGGCCTGCTCTGCTCAGGGCCCTCCCTCCAACCTGCCTCTCCGGAGGCGGCCTGCGGAAACGGTAACCAACATATTTACAAGCCACTAACGTTTGTGGGTGCCCTGCAAGTTCACGGGCTTGTCCATGGATAGTTCCCATGCATTTTTAAACGGTCCCCACGGGGACAACGGTGCCGGCTCCAGCCGGTTGCAAATCAACAAACAAATCAGGTAAACTTCGGTTAATTTTCATTTTCATCATTTTTCAAAACTTTTCAACAAACAACTTAACTCAGTGGTGGTCCCAACGGGGACGATGCTGCGGGCATCCGCTGCCCTACTCCGGACTCTCAGCTAGGGCAGCTCCATCCCCCTCCACCAGCATATCCAACATGCACTGACATGCCTGCGGTGACAGGGGCACCCGGTACCCATTTCCACCGGTACACGGGGCATGGACGTCCACTGGGGCTTCTTCATAGTGGGAACACTCACTTGCTCCTTCAGCTGCAACAGTGGACCCGGAGCTGGGGCAGGAGTCGTCCTCTCTTATTCCTGCGTCAGGCGGGTTGCCGCCAGCTGCCGCAGCCTCCTGGTCTCCAGCATCCAACACTTCAGCCCCTTCTACGGTAGCATGGAGCAGCAGAGTAGGCGAGCTTATACTGAGGCGCCCCATAAGTAACGGCAAGGGCGATGCATAGGCCAAGACTAGGCCGGGCCCCTCAGCCGCAGCGGCCGGTCCAGGTAGGACATAGGGACGTGGGTCACCAGTCGGTTCTGCTACATCTATTCCCCTTTCTCACATCGGGGCAGTGGTAATCAGCTCCTCCACCTCGTTGGTCCACTGCTCCAGCATCCGGAAGATCTGATCCTGCTGGCGTTGGTGGAATTGTATCACCCGGGCCTTCATCCAAGCCACGGTCCCGGGCTCAGGGTCTGGCACAGTCTCTATTGGGACTTCAGGCACCACGCTTATAAGGGGCCGCGACTCCAGCGATTCCCCCTGGTGTACTTCAGGGACGTCCCGGACGTCTGTAGCCGGCTGGTCCGCCGGAGCGGCTGGGCAGGGTATCGCTACCGGTTGGGCAGGTAGCGGGCCTAATGGTGGGGTGGCAGCAGCTATTACGGGGAGCAGGGAGAGAGGTAGGGTGAGCGGAAGCCGGCCGGGCCCCTCAGCTCCAACGGCCGATCCCTCAGGAATACAGGGGCGTGGGTCGCTTACCCGCTCCTCCAAATCCTCTTCTGCCTCGCGTCTCCACATAGCAGCCACCACGTCCGCCATGTCGGTCTCCCACTCCTCCAGGAGGAGTTGCATATCAGCCTGCAGACGGTTACTCAGCGGGACGGTCCGGTCCCTCAACCACGTCGCCGTGCCGGGCGCGGGGGCTTCCTCGTTGGGAGTTGGGCTGTACATCTGGGGAATCGTGCCTTCCAGGAACCCAGTCAATCTGCAGAGTCCTGGCGTCCCTGCTTCTATAGCCGCAGCTACATGCGGCCAGCCGCCATCGCGTCCCCCTTAGCTCTTTCCGGCCCCTCCTCTCTCGGGGCGGGGTTTTGGCCTTCGCGCCTCTACTGCTCGAGAAGACGCTCGAGCGGGAACTTTTCGCGCCAAAGATGGCGGCTTCTGAAATTTTTCTGCCGGATACCTCCGGCGGTAACAAGGCGCACCTCTACCAGACGGCAGAGCGGTAAGATCCTGTTCGTGACGCCAAGTTGTCGCGGGCGGGGAGGAGGGTGTCAGCACACTGCGCTCACCCCTTCTGCTCGGGTCCGGCAGCTGCTCAGTGGTGGCTCGAGCTGTGGGCCGGATCCCGGGGTTCCTCGAGCGACACTCCTCTCCCGTGAGTGAAAGGGGGTTTGTTGTTGGGTGTGGGGGATTGGTATAGTTCGTGACGCCACCCACGGTTGTGGTGATTGCACCACCGCTGCTCTGAGTGGGGATCCCGGGGATGGTGATAGGGAGCAGCCAGGTGTTGTGTTGCCCCTCCGTGGGTAGGGGTTGGTGATCCCGGGGCCCGGTGATGGCTTGTGAGGTGCAGGGCCTTTTGGGCGCAGGGACGCGGGGGCAGCGCTGTGCCTTGCGGCACTGTGGTACTCACTCAGCCTGAGACGTGGACACAGTTTGTACGGTAAACCAAACGGCTGGTAGGACGGTCCCACAGACGGCTGCTTTGCTTTCCCGGTAGGTGACGGTGATGTCCCTCTTCCTTGCACCTGTATGTACGGTTGGTTGCGATGGGTCCCCACCGGCAACCCGCTCCCCGGCTTCAAGCTGGGCCGGAGGAGCACTACACTTTGCCCGAAGGCGCTGGCCCTCAGAGGCTGGTGCCCTGGCGGTGGCGGTGCCTCTGTTGTACGGGTTGGGCTGTTACCTTCAATCGGGACTTGGTTGTTGGGGGAATCTACGTCCCCTTCACTGACGGATTCGGCAAATTTGGCGACTCCTAGCCTTGCCGGGGTCCGAGAGGCCCCTGCCCTGGTGCTGACTGTCCTTCGGAACACTGCTCCAGACCACCGGGCACACAGCCAACGGGGTCCTTCCAGGAACTTCCAAACGGTCCCCCTCCAGACAGTCACCGCCGTCGCTGACCTTGCTGTTCTGGCCCTACACAAAGCTGGGCTCTCAGGCTTGCACACTCTCTGCTCTGTCACCACTTCTTGCTTTCCTCCTTTTCCACTTTTCTTTCCTTCACTTTCACTTCTCTGTTGTTTACTCTAGCCCTTCACTGGACTTCACTCTTTACTCAAGCTCGTCCCTGAGCTGACTCCTCACTTCTGCTCCTCCCTGAGCTTTCTGCCTGGTTTTCCCGCCTCCAGAGTTGTGATCTCCTTGGTGGGCGGAGCCAACCGCCTGGCCCACCCCCTGGTGTGCATCATCAGACTCCTGGAGGAAGGCAACAAGGATTTTTGGTTCAGCTTAGGTGTGCCTACCTGGGATGTGGGGTGTGGTGGTGTTGTGACCTGTGACCCCTGGCTTGCCCAGGGCGACACATAAGCATTTCTTGTAAGGACACTTCAACGATGCACATATATAACATTTTTAATAATGACGGACGGACGGATGTCTTCTGCTCTCCCACCCAAGCAACCTAGCCCTGATGCTGCCCCTAAGAAGTGGGCAGCACTCCTTGACCCCAGTCCAGGTTCAGGCTGCTCGAGCGGGAACGGGTACGGTTACTCGCACCCGGCTGTCACTTCAGGGGACCCCACGTCCTTGGGGGACCCCTGACCCCCGGAGGATGGCTACTGGTCCTGGTGGTGGCCGGGCCCCAGCCTGCTCTGCTGCGGGCCCTTCCTCCAATCTGCCTCTCCGGAGGCGGCAGCACGGAAAATCAACCCTCAACTTATTTACAGGCCCACAAGTTCGTGGGTGGCCTGCCAGTTCTCGGCCATGTCCATGAGTGGTCTCTCATGCAGGTTGTAAACACATAGGGTCCCTCCAGGGACAACTTGCCGGCAACGGCCGGAATAATCACACAGATAATCAGGTAAATGTCACGGTTCATTAGAGTCATTCAATCACACTGCTGAGGGTCCCAACGGGGGACAACTGCTTGCAACGGAGGACCGCTGCCACTACTGCTCACTTTCGTGCTCCTCACCCGGCTCCAGGTGCAGAAGCATGAGTTCCAGCCCCTCCAGCGCACGGCAGGCACGACGAGGAAGAGCTGCCCGGTATCCGTTGTTTACGCTCCGAGGGATGTAAGTGGCCTCCATGTCATACAGGCCAAAGACTCCCTCCTCCTCTGAGACAGGCTCCGTGTCAGCCCCCGAGCCGCTGTCATCTGACTCCAGGGAACCACTGGTGGGACTTGGCAGGCCGGTAACGGTTTCCAGCTGAGCCCAGACTCGTGGCTCCTCATTGGCAAGTGACCCGTCATCGGCTGGGGAGGTCTGCTACCGGTTCGTCTACGTTACCCGTTCCAGTGGTTGATGAGCTGGCTTCCTCTCGGGCCTCCGGGCCCTGTCGGGGCAACACGGACTCTGCCACCTACATCGGGGATGGTGATCTGGGTGGGGCTGTATGGGCGGTCAGCACAGGTGATGGGTCGGGCCCTGCTGGGGCCAGGGGTAGACCGGATCCTTCAGCCGCAGCGGCCGGTCCTCTAGGGACACAAGGGTGTGGGTCTCTCACCAGCACCTCTAGCATGGTCTCTATTTCATGCGCCCGCACGACCGCGACCAGCTCCTCCATCTCAGCGGTTCAGCGATCAAGTAGGTCCCGTACTTGAACCCAGTAACGGCAGCACAACAGCATCACTTGGGTGTTCAGCCAAGCCGCCGTCCCGGGGGCAGTCTCCGAAGATTCAGGCCTCTCTGATGGTGCGGACATGTTGCAAGCTGCTTCCAGGAACCGGTTATGTTTGCAGAGTCCTGGCGTCCCCGCTTTTATAGCCTCGGCTACATCAGGCAGACACACTCTCGCGCCCCCTTGGTGCTCTTCAGCACTTCCATTTGTTGAGGGCGGGGCTTCGCTTTCACGCCTTCCCTGCTCGGAGAAGATGCTCGAGCGGAAGATTTTCGCGCCAAGATGGCGGCGCTTCAAAATTTTCGGCCGGACACCGCCGGCGGAGATCACAAGGCGCATTTCTACTGGTAAGTAGATGGGTTCAATCCTGTTCGTGACGCCAAGTTGTCGCGGGCGGGGAGGATGCCACTGCGCTGCGCTCGCTAACGCTCGGGTCCGGCGCTGCTGCGATGGCTGCTCGGTGGCTCGAGCGGTGGGCCGGATCCGGGGACTCGAGCGGCGCTCCTCGCCCGTGAGTGAAAGGGGTGGTTGGTTTGGGGGATTTAGTCCGTGACGCCACCCACGGGTCGTGGTGAAGATGGGCACCACCGCTGCTGGTGACGGGGATCCCGGGAGCGATGGTAAGGAGCAGCTGGGAGAGTTGTTTTTCCCCTCCGTGGGTAGGGGTTGGTGGTCCCGGGGCCCGATGAAGTGACGAGGAGGCAGGGTCGGTGAGGTGCAGGGTTGCAGGGACAGCGTGGCGCGGTGCCGGATGGCATGGGTGTACTCACTCAGCAAGAAAGGTACAAAGTCCTCGGTAAACCAAACAGCTGGATGGACGGGTCCCGCAGCCGGCTGCAGTGCTTCTCCCCAGACAGGTGATGGCGGCTGTCTTTCCCTGCACCTTAATGTTCTCTTTCTGACTACTATGGATTCCCAACGGTAGTCCGCTCCCCGGGGTGTATGGGTACCGGAGGAGCCCATTTGCCCACAGACGCTGGCCCTTGGGTCTCTAGCCTTAGGCGGTAGCTGTATACCCTCACGGTGTGGGCTGTTGCCTTCAATCGGGACTTTTGCTGTTGTGAAACCCCTGGGGTTCCAGTCACATTCGGCTCTGACTATTGTCGGCGGTTCCAAGCCTGGTCGGGGTCCGATGGCCCTGCCTGTGTGTGCTGGCTTCACTTCGCTCCCCGGTCGGTACCGTCGGGCCGTCGCCCATCCCCGGTCCTACGGTTCCGCGTTGCTCCACCACTCCTGCAGATGGCCACCACCGTCTGCCAACCTTGCTGTCGGTGCCTGGGCCACAATCCCAGACACCCAAGTGTTCACTCCTCACTCCTCAAACTCCTACACCGAACTACTGTCACTTTTCCCGCCTCCAGGCCTGTGAACTCCTCGGTGGGTGGAGCCAACCACTTAGCTCTGCCCCACCTAGTGTGGACATCAGACACTGGAGGGAGGCAACAAGGGTTTTTGTTTGGCTGGTGTCCCTGTCTAGTGGGGGTGGGGGGTGTTTGGATGTCATGTGACGACCTGGCTAGGCCAGGGCACCACATTTTCGTTGTCCAAGAGGTACAATTTTAGGGCTACCTATTGTTTTCTTCAGTTTTTCGGATAGATCCTGATAAGGTCCGTGCTGTACTCGACTGGGATCGTCAGGAAAACTTGAAAGTATTATAGCGCTTGCTAGGATTTACCAATTTTTATCGTAAATTTATTCAGAACTATTAGGTAATTGTAAAGCCTCTCACTGACATGAAAAAAAGGGACAAATTTCACTAAATGATCAGAATCTGACCAGCAGGCTTTTCCTCTTTAAAAAGATGTGTTTCCACAGCACCTATGTGCAGTCAGCCTGATGTTTCACAGCCTTTTATCGTGGAGGTCAATGCATCTGAGGTGGGGTTGGAGCTGTGTTGTCACGAGGTCTGTCTCCTGGTAAATGGCATCTTTGTGCTTTCTTTTCCAAGAAAATGTCCTCAGCTGAGAGAAACTATGATGTTGGTAACCAAGAGCTCTTGGCAATTAGGTTGGCTTTCGACGAATGGCGCCATTGGCTGGAGGGGGCAGTTAATCCCTTTACAGTAATCACAGACCATAAAAACCTGTCATATCTCAAGTCTGCCAAACGTCTCAATCCCAGGCAGGCTAGAAAGTCTTTGTTTTTTACCAGGTTTAATTTTACTGTCACTTAGTTTCCAGGGATTAAAAACATCAATTCAGATGCATTTTCCCGGAGCTTCCCTAGTGGCAGTGATCCTGTGAACCTGGAACCCATTTTGCAGAAGGGGATGGTCGTCTTGACCTTGTGCCCAGCCCTGGAAGGGGAGGTGTTGGACACTCAGACAGATGCCCTGGTCTCTTGCCCTTCAGGAAAGTTGTTCGTACCACTCAATTTGCGCCGTAACTTATTGAGGAACATCACAATTCGGTACTTGCAGGTCATCCAGGTGGTAAAGCAACCTCAGACTTCCTGTCTCATTTTTGGTGGCTGAGATTGCATCAGGGTGTGGTTAACTATGTGTCTGCTTGCAGTATTTGAACACGTTCCAAGGTAACGTATACGCGTCCATCGAGATCTCTCCTGCCATTGGCTATCCCGAATAGACCATGGACACATTTATCCATGGATTTCATTACTCACCTACCTTTGTCTTTGGGAGAGACTGTGGTTTTGGTAGTTGTGGATAGGTTCAGCAAGCTGATGCATTTCATCATGTTGCTGGCACTTCTGAATGCCAAGACTCTGACTCAACTGTTCATGAATTAGGTCTTCACAGGGTTCCTTCCGATGTGATCACAGATTGGAGAACCCAGTTTGTTTCCAAATATTGGAAAGCAGGAAAGTGCTCGACTGGGGATGCAGTTGTCTTTCTCTTCTGCTTTCCATCCTCAGATGGGCAGACAGAACACATAAATCAAAATTTGGAAACTTACCTTAGGTGCTTTGTATCCGAGAACCAATTTGATTTAAATAATCGTCATCAGGAGTCTACTGGCAAGTCACTATTCTTTGGTGCATACGGTTTTCATCCGCAATACCTTTAGTGGTAGGAGTGCTTCAATAGTTCCTGAGGAGGCGCGTTTTTCCTCATTGCTCTCTTCTGTATGGAAAGGGGTTCAGAGTAATTTGAAGCTCATGGGTGACAGATACGAATGTATGGCTCAGAAAAAATGCTTGTATAGTCCGGACCTTAGTGTGAAACACTATGGCGGGCTTTGCACGTTGCGACATCGCAAGCCAATGCTGCGATGTCGCACGTGATAGTCCCCGCCCCCGTCGCAGGTACGATATCTTGTGATAGCAGCCGTAGCGAAAATTATCGCTACGCCAGCTTCACATGCACTCACCTGCCCTGCGACCGTCGCTCTGGCTGGCGACCCGTCTCCTTCCTAAGGGGGCGGGTCGTGCGGCGTCATAGCGACGTCACACGGCAGGCGGCCAATAGCGGCGGAGGGACGGAGATGAGCAGGATGTAAACATCCCGCCCACCTCCTTCCTTCCGCATTGTGGCCGGCGGCAGGTAAGCTGATGTTCCTCGCTCCTGC
Source organism: Anomaloglossus baeobatrachus (assembly GCF_048569485.1). NCBI lineage: Eukaryota > Metazoa > Chordata > Amphibia > Anura > Aromobatidae > Anomaloglossus > Anomaloglossus baeobatrachus. Next base: position 631,202,138 of record NC_134356.1, on the reverse strand, counting down.
GGCTTTACACACAGCGATGTGTGCTGCCGCAGGAACGAGGAACAACATCGTACCTGTGGCGGCACCGGCATTATGGAAATGTCGGAGGCTGCAACGATGATACGATAACGACGCTTTTGCGCTCGTTCATCGTATCATCTAGGATTTACACACTACGACATCGCAAGTGACGCCGGATGTGCGTCACTTTCGATTTGACCCCACCGACATCGCACCTGCGATGTCGCAGTGTGCAAAGCCGCCCTATGTGTGGTTGTCTACCAGTAACATAAAGTTGAAAATTCCTTCCTGGAAGCTGGGGCCTAGGTTTATTGGTCCCTATAAAATAACCGCCGTCATTAACCCAGTAGCATTTCATCTAGAGTTAACACAGGCTCTTATAAACAATTCAAAAAGCACTGCTCAAAAAGTATGTGGAACCCTTGAAGTCCTGCCCCTTCCTGCCGGCCCTAACCCAGGTTGATGGTAATTTGGAGTTTCAAATTGCTAAAATTGTTGACTCTCGCTTTCCATGTCGTTCCCGTCAATACTTGGCGCACTGGAAGAGTTACGGACAAGAGCAAAGGCATCGGATATGAGTGCCACAAGCTTGGTTCATTCATTTCATGCTGCCCATCCTGATAGGCCTGGTCCTGAGTGTCCGACAACCACTTGTTGAAGAGAATAATGTCAAGGGTGACAGTCATGTGTTTTCTGGCCATAGAAGGTCACAGCGTTTGGCTGTGCAGAATGTTCACTGACTTTCCATTATTCATGCTGTCAGTATTCATTGGTATAGGTAGCTTTCCTGCTGGATTCATCTCTCACCCTTTTGAACCCAGCAGGAGCTCGCTTTCCACCCAGCTGCTTGTCATGAGTATTCTCTTGTTGCTTAAATACCCTTCCTTCCTTGGACTGGTGCTGGTGATATTTTCAGTTCATTCAAGCCTTGGTTGCAAGCAGGTGGCTTGTACTCGTCTGTGGGGTCATTGCTGTAAACTTTGCTGAACTTCTACCTGTGTCATCTGTAGATAAGTAGTTCATGCATTGTCCCACTGTGTATCCTCCTTGTTTCATCTATAGTATTTAGTGGGGTTGATGAAGAGCTCATCCCACCCATTCCCTTTTTAGGGCTCAGGATTAGGGATACCTAGGGTCAGGTATCCGGCTCGGCGCATAGGTGCGGAACCTATTTAGGGTGGGGAGGGACCAGCAGTAGGTTTGGTCAGGGGTCACCATCTTCCCTTTCCCTAGACACAGGGTTTCCCGTCCCTTTTGCCGTTCGCTTGGTACTTCCATGTACCTAGCGTGACAGTTTTCCTTTAAAATATTTCTGTTTAATATATATCATCATCATCATAGTATCATAGTTTTAAGGTTGAAGGGAGACTCTAAGTCCATCTAGTTCAACCCGTAGCCTAACATGTTGATCCAGAGGAAGGCAAAAAACCCCAATGTGGCAAACAAGTTCCAATGGGGAAAAAATGTCCTTCCTGACTCCACATCCGGCAATCAGACTAGTTCCCTGGATCAATACCCTGTCATAAAATCTAATATACATAACTGGTTATATTAAATTTTTCAAGAAAGGCGTCCAGGCTCTGCTTAAACGTTAGTAGTGAATCACTCATTACAACATCATGCGGCAGAGAGTTCCATAGTCTCACTGCTCGTACAGTAAAGAATCCTCGTCTGTGATTATGATTAAACCTTCTTTCCTCAAGACGTAGCGGATGCCCCCGTGTTCCAGTCGCAGGCCTAGGTGTAAATAGATCTTTGGAAAGGTCTCTGTACTGTCCCCTCATATATTTATACATTGTGATTAGATCTCCCCTAAGCCTTCGTTTTTCCAGACTAAATAACCCCAAGTTTAATAACCTGTCTTCGTATTGCAGCCCCCCCATTCCTCTAATAATCTTGGTCGCTCTTCTTTGCACCCTCTCCAGTTCAGCTATGTCCTTCTTATATATCGGTGACCAGAATTGTACACAGTATTCTAAGTGCGGTCGCACTAGTGACTTGTACAGAGGTAGAACTATATTTTTTTCATGAACCCTTATACCTCTTTTAATACATCCCATTATTTTATTAGCCCTGGCAGCAGCTGCCTGACACTGTCCACTAAAGTGAAGTTTACCATCCACCCATACACCCAAGTCTTTTTCTGTGTCTGTTTTACCCAGTGTTCTACAATTAAGTACATAATCATAAATGTTATTTCCTCTACCCAAGTGCATGACCTTACATTTATCTACATTAAACTTCAATTGCCACTTCTCAGCCCAATCCTCCAATTTACATAAATCTCCCTGTAATATAAAATTATCCTCCTCTGTATTGATTACCCTGCAGAGTTTAGTATCATCTGCAAATATTGAAATTCTACTCCGCATGCCCCCAACAAGGTCATTTATAAATATGTTGAAAAGAAGCGGGCCCAATACTGACCCCTGTGGTACCCCACTATGAACTGAGACCCAGTCCGAGTACGTACCATTAATAACCACCCTTTGTTGCCTATCACTGAGCCAGTTTTTAACCCAGTTACACATATTTTCCCCTATCCCCATTATTCTCATTTTATGTACCAACCTTTTGTGTGGCACCGTATCAAAAGCTTTTGAAAAGTCCATATACACAACATCCACTGCATTTCCCTGGTCCAGGCTTGAACTTACCTCTTCATAGAAGCTGATCAAATTAGTTTGACAGGATCGATCCCTCATAAACCCATGTTGATACTCTGTCATAAGGTTATTTTTCTTGAGATACTCCAGTATAGCATCTCTCAAGAAACCCTCAAGGATTTTACCAACCGTAGAGGTTAAACTTACCGGCCTATAATTTCCCGGCTCAGTTTTTGTCCCCTTTTTGAATATTGGCACCACATTTGCTATGCGCCAGTCCTGCGGTACCGACCCTGTTATTAAGGAATCTGAGAAGATTAAAAATAATGGTCTATCTATCACAGAACTCAATTCCTGTAGTACTCTGGGGTGTATGCCATCCGGGCCTGGAGATTTGTCAACCTTAGTGATTTCGAGGCGGCGGCGTACTTCCTGCTGGGTTAAGCAGGTAATATTCAAGGGTGAATTTATGGCATCACTGGTCATGTCATCTGCCATGGCATTTTCTTGTATAAAAACCGTAGAAAAAAAGTCATTCAGCAGGTTGGCTTTACCCTCATCCCCTTCCACCATTTCACCAAGACTATTTTTAAGGGGGCCAACACTATCGCTTTTCAGTTTTTTACTGTTTATGTAGTTAAAGAATATTTTAGGATTATTTTTACTTTCTCTCGCAATGAGTCTCTCTGTCTCAAACTTAGCTAACTTAATTTGCTTTTTACATATTTTATTTAATTTTCTATAATTATATAATGCCTCATCACTACCTACCCTCTTTAATTCTTTTAAGGCTTTCTGTTTTTCTTTTATTGCTTCCCTTACAGCTCTATTTAGCCATAGGGGTTTCCTCCTATTTCTAGCATGTTTGTTCCCATAGGGTATATTTTCTGCACAAGCCCTATTCAGGATGCTCATAAAAGTCTCCCATTTGCTTTGTGTACTTTTATTACTTAGTACATCATCCCAGTTTATTGCACTAAGATCATCTCTCAACCGTTTAAAATTTGCTTTCCTGAAGTTTAGTGTCCTTGTAGCCCCTCTACTATACATCTTACTAAAGAATACATGAAAACTTATTATTTTGTGATCACTATTCCCCAAGTAACCCCCAACTTGTATATTTGATATGCGGTCTGGCCTATTGGTTAGTACAAGGTCTAGTAGTGCTCCCCCTCTTGTGGGGTCCTGTACCATTTGTGAAAGGTAATTATCTTTCATTGTTATCAAAAATCTATTTCCTTTGCTGGAACTATATAGTTCACGTCTAAAAAATTGATACCATACAGGAGAGCAAATTTGAGTACTGAAAATTAATTCCACCCTTTCAGGACGCCTTAGCACTCCCCATCATAACAGATACCATCAGATGTCCTTCAATAGTTGCCCTCATCTTGTATTGGAAATGTAAATGAAGGGTAAAATTAAGTCCCTGATGTTCCAAAATCCAGTGGAATAATTAACTTTAAAGGACACAGCGTGCAGCCCGACAACATGTCTGTGATGTCATTCAAACCTTACAACATGATTATAACAAATTACATTTTATTATTCCTCAGTGGGATGTGACCCAGCAAATTAATGGGCATTAGTGCGTAAAGCCATTAATAACCGGCAAAGTCCAAATTCTTCACTGTTTGTCCACTGTCCGCACGTCCGATGTGACAAATATCTGTAGGAAGGCTTACATTTCATGTTCTCAGATGTCAGGATTAAGGAGGTGACATAATTTCACTGTGCTGTAATTAATTTTTATGTGTCGGAAAGGATCAAATGTTTTTAGTATAAGACCATTGCCAAGATGAGAATCTACGCAGACTCACCCAAGAACATTAACCCAAAACAACCTATGGAGCTAAGCGCTGCTCCTGCCAGGCCTGCAGGCAAATCTCTTATGGAAATCTCCTTTGTGTGATGGCTGACAAAGGAAGAACTATTTCTTTGATATGATTATTGCCCTATATAATTGTACTCATGAAAGTGAGGTGAACAGCTCCTCAGGCTAGTAAATATGGAAAGTGGGAGAACTTAAGATTTTTCATTCATATTGTGCGTGTAATGAGTCAATGATAATTGTATTGCACGGGTGGCATGGGTGGCTTGCTCTGTGTGTAGGACAAAAAGATAATTCTTCATTGTTATGTGATGTCCAGTCTAAAAGATCTGCAGATTGTTGGCTTTGCATCCATGATTAGTGTTGAGCGGACCCGAACTGTAAAAGTCCGGATCCGCGCGGTTTCAGCGTCCGATCCGGGTCCGACTTGGACACGGGAATCCGGCTGCACTATCCGGGTTCGGGCTCTCTCTCTCTTCCCGGATTCGTTCCCCATTGACTTACATTGGCCCGGATTCCGGATCGGATCCGGACTTCTGTGACAACGCGCGACGGATCCACCGGACCCGGATTATTAGCAATCCGCTCAACTCTACCCATGATTCTTGCTTCGAGAAAAGGAAACATCCAGTTAGTTGATGCTGGGACACAGTTTCAGGACTAAGAATGAATTGCAAGGAGGTATTCCGGAAAAATTCTCGAGTTTCCCAATGACTTCCATTATATTCATAACTCGAGTCAAGCCCATCCCAGCGCCCGACCTACTCATTTCAAGTACCGAACACCCGATCATGGTAGTGCTCGCTCATACCTAGTTACGAGTACCGAACACCCGATCATGGTAGTGCTCACTCATCACTAGTCAAGAGTACCGAGCAGCCGAGCATGTTAGTGCTTTCTCATCACTAGCTACAATTACCGAGCATGATAGTGCCCTCTCATCACTAGATACGAGTACCAAGCAGCCGAGCATGGTAGCGCTCACTCATCACTAGATACGAGTACTGAGCACCCGAGCATGGTAGTGCTCGCTCATCCCTAGTTTTGTCCAACCTGCTCATTTCAAGTACCGAACACCCGATCATGGTAGTGGTTGCTCATATTAAATGGCTGTTTGTCGAAAAATTATTTGAACAATGATCGTTTGGCCAACAAGCTATCTCAGTTGACTCTCTCGTACGTAAGTCTGCTTGTTTGGCCGAGTGCTTTTGTGTTCGCTATAAGAATCTGCACCAATTGACTTATCTCCATGACAATAATGGTATCGGCAGTCTAAAATCGGACATGCCATATCGACATCTACCCCAACCATCAGTTAGCCAGGACCACCATACATATTAGACTGTCGTTCGATCCCAAGTGGTTTACCGACATTACTCCAATGTGTATGGGGGCCGTAAGAGATCAGGTGCTTGCTTCAAAGCTTACTCATTTTATAGGCAGAGCAGTGCTTGTGCACTGCTCTGTATAGCACAGGCAATCAGATGATCGCAGCTTCAAGCCACCTAAATAGTAAATAGTAAAAGAAAAAAAAAGGGTAAAAAATATGGAAAAAAACATAAAAGTTCAAATCACCCCATTAAACATAAAACAATAAAAAAAAAAAAAAAACATATTTGGCATCGCCGCTTTTAGAAATGTCCGATCTATCAAAATATAAAACAAATTAATCTGATCAGTGAATTCGTAACAAGAAAGAAAATGAAAGAAACAGAATTATGATTTTTTTTTTTTGGGTTGCCCAATAGTGCAATAAAATACAATAAAAGGTGCTCAAAACATTGCATCTACCTCAATATGGTATCAGTAAAAGTGTCAGTTTAGGGTGCAAAAAATAAGCTATCACACAGCCCCAGATCCTAAAAATGATAATGTTACGGGTCTTGGAAAATGGTGACAAAAGTGAAATTCTTTTTTTTTTGATAAATTTCAGATTTTTTTTCACCACATAAATAAAAACCTATACATGTTTGGTATCTACGTAGTTTTACTGACAGGTAAGTTTTACCATATAGTGAACATGGTAAATAAACCGCCCCCCCCCTCTCAAAAAAAAAAAAATTGTGTAATTGCAATTTCACCGCACTTGAAATTTTTTCCCCATTTTCTAGTATACAATATGACGGAATGAATGGTGTCATTCAAAATTACAACTCGTTCCATACAAAACAAGCCCTCATATGGCTATATTGACAAAAATACCACGTCATGACTCTTGGAAGAAGGGGAGGAAAAAATGAAAAATGGAAAATCGCGGGGGGTGAAAGTGTTGAAAATGACCACTGTTTGAATTCAAGCACAACTTCACGCCCCGTTCCATGTTGTTGAATGTATTCTGTAGGATGCCTGGGGTCATAGCCTGAATGTTCTCTCGGAGTCCCTGTTATTTTTGTGGTTTGTTATTGTACACCTGACCTTTCAAATGGCACCAAAGGAAAAATCCATGTTGAATCAGGCGATCTTAGTAGCCACAGTCCCTTGGAGATTACCCCGTCATCACAGAAGGCTTCCATCTCTGTCATGCTGACATCTGACATGTGACACATTGCACCATCCTCTTAGAAGTAGCTTATTCTAAGTTCCTCATCGTCCAGCTCATTGGTGAAGGTTTGGAAGAATTCCATGTACACCGCTGTTGTCACTGTTGCTTCAAAAAAATATGGGGCCAATGGAAATGATATAACAAACATAAACTTTTACTGGTTGAAGTGGTGTCTCGTAAAGTGTATGGGTTGTCAGCTGCCCAAGTACAGGTGTTTGGTGAATTGAGATAGCCACGTCATGAATGAGTCATCACTGTGTCATAAGGATGCTAAGAGGGACAGCTCAGCCGCCCAATATATGGCAGGGGGGTGCTGGGCTGTCAAGATTCCGAATGACAGCAAATCCGCCTAATCTGGTACTGGAGTAGGCTGAGCTGTTCCCATCCAAATTGAGGATTGCTTCGCAGCCTTATCACCAGCTGGGGCTGCTGGACTTCCTCCAGTTATTGCCCTTTAGTTTGATTACCTGGCTAGTTAGCTGGCTGGCAGTGGTCAGATCACTGACAGTTGTATCTTTGAGCACAGGAACAATAGGCTCGTAGACACCACTGAGATCAGTCTCTCATTGGTTGTTGCCCAACCTCTGCCCTCGCATCTCACTACCCATTTGCTAAGCCCCTTTGTCTTTATCCGCTACCTTCCTGGAATTCTTACCTCAGACCGTGACCTGGACACCACTAGGGATTCTTCACAATTCCTTCTCTGCAAGATCAGAAGACCAATAATGGTTGCGACACCCCTTCCAAAACATGTCACCTAGGGATTCTTCCCATTCTGTCACTGGACACCTTCTCTGCAGGACAACTAAACTATTAATGGTTATAACTCCTCTCCTAACACTAAACTACTAGGGATTCTTCCCCTTTCTCCACTAGACACTTTTTCTGCAGGACCCCATCACCAATAAGGTTTGCAACATCCCTCAACGCTAGACCACCGGTTATCAGATGTATAATGAAAACATATCATTTTGGATTATTTGGGTTTTTTGCACTGTCCATTATGTAACCTTAACGTCAAGATGAACAAGGCCTACCTCTGATCATAATGTCAGAAGAACATGTCATGATATACCGGTACACACCAGTTCCCGACAAAAGTCATTTTGTACATGGCTAGGGCATCGGCTAGAAAAACTGGTCACTGTTTATTATATTGAGTTGAAACAAGATCAGAAAATTTCACAGTCAAATGCCAATACCATGGCAGTAACAAAGCAAGGAAGCGATTTAGGTAGTATCTCGTCAAAAATACTGTATAACGGTTCACCCGGTATGTAATACACAAAGAGTCTGTAGATGTGGCAGCCATCTTGTCTCTTTTGCAGACCAGCTTTGTAAGCTAAGGCTTGGTTACACATCTGAAGTACGGATTTTTATGTTATCTATATCATATAGGAATGGGTCATCTGTTAACCGCTGGGGTTCAGACATGTGCCTGGCTCGTACCCCCAAATCACCGTCAATAGAACCCCCCAATGTCACTTCTCCAATTGACTCTGCTTCACATTTTGGTATTGGAGTCCATGGTTGCCATGTTGATTTGATTGACACTGATTTTCCCAGGGGCCGTTTGACATCACGTGGTGGTAGAGAGTGGACGGAGGCCGGGGAAGAGGCTGGAATAGAGGTACGGTGTAAGGACATGGTACGGCCAAAAGACTCCTGTGGAGAGAAAAGAAGGTGGGCATCGGTAATTTGTGATCACTAAGGATCGAGGACATGGAGAATTGCTGGAAAATTTCATTTCACAGAGACCTTTAAAATACTCCTGACAAAACGGACTTTGATATAACCGATACTATTCCCAAGAGGGCCGTCTCCAGCTTTATAACGGCCCTTGGGCCCCTCTTTGCTTTTCCTCCTCTCCTTCCAGGAGATAACTTTTTATTTTCTGATCAGTCTCTGTACTTTGTATCGGCATCATTATTGGATTCCGACTTTTTGATCTCTTTTTAGTCCATTCTTTTGAGAGGCGAAATAACCAAAAAATAAGGAATTCTAACTGTACAATTTTTTTTTTCTTGTTTTGACTTTTTTTTTATTTTCCATTTACTGTATGGGATAAATATTAAAATATTTTTTTATTAGGAAATACCTCCAATTAGAAATGTAGTATAGGTCTCCTGATATAGCCATGTCTCTTACCTCATGTGCAGGGCATTGCAGCTTATGTATCCATGATTATGACCACTCCTATAGTGACAGTTAGTTGCTCATGGTTGTAATCATGGATACCAAAGTTACTGCAATGCCCTGCACATGAGGTAAAAGCCATAGCTTGTTAGGAGAACTATACTACATTTCTAATTAGAGGGATTTGCTATTATTATTATTACAGCTACTACATATTGGGATAGTAGCCTTACTCTTATTTTTGGCATTTTTTTTGAAAAATTGTGTGGGGCTAAGGCTACTTTCACACATCCGGTTTTTGCTCTGCGGCACAACACGGCGCTCTGCAGAAAAACCGCAACTGTTTTTTTTGCCGCTGGTTGCGTTTTTTTTTTTGCATAGACTTACATTAGTGCCGTATTGTGCCGCATGGGCTTGCGTTCGGTCCGGTTTTTGCCGCATGCGGCAGATTTAGCCGATGCCGCGGCCGGATGGAACGTTCCCTGGCACGTTTTTTGCTCCGGCAAAAAAAAAAAAAACACATTGCGCCGCATCCGGCCGCTGCGGCGCATTTTTCAATGCATGCCTATGGACGCCGGATGCGGCGCGATGCGGAAAAAAACGCATCCGGCCGCCGCATGCGGTTTCTTCCACTGCGCATGCTCAGTAGCATGCCGCAACCGGAAAAAAACGTACGGGCCGCATGTAAAAACTTATGCAAAGGATGCAGTGTTTTCGCCGCATCCGTTGCATAGGTTTCACAGCCAGATTGAGCCGCACTGCTAAAACCGGATGTGTGAAAGTAGCCTTAGCTGGAGGTAAGATTTGCCTGTAAATGACACCAGAAATTGGTGCAAATCATAGCGGAAATCTAAACAAGCTTATAAGTAGCATAGATTTCTGCTTGTGGTGTACAGAAAGAACAACATACACTAATTTTATAAAAGTTGTGCAACTCTATCAACTGGTGACATTTATTATCCAAACTATCTAAAAATCTGTGTTGTGCAATTCTCCGGTTCCTCTTTCATTATAGGAAATTTGTCTGTACAATCAGATACCATTCATTGTGACAAAAAAAAGCAGCGATAAGAAACCTGCGACTGTATACTGTAATTTATAATCTTACTGGATTATATATAATACACTAAGTGGGAAATACATAAAATATGTACGGTAATTCATACAACATATAGATATATTAATACTATCAGATATCTAGAATAATAATGCTATATAAAGTAATACTATACAAAATAATAAATATAAAATAGTGTAATACTATAGAAAATATATACAAAATAATATATGGTATGAAAACACTAAACACTACATACAATAATATAATGGTATAATACTATATATAATATATATATAAAATTATACATAAAAGATAATGATATAATATATAACATATACAAATAATAGTACGCTATAATGTTATAATACAACAATGCTATTATAGCTATTATATATATATATATATATATACTGTATATATATTAGCTGTAGTACCCGGGCGTTGCCCGGGATAGTAACTGTCTCTCTCCTAGTCTCTGTCTGTGTGTCGCTGTCTGTCTCTTTCCTTGTCTGTCTGTTTCTATCTCTTTGTCTCTATTTGCATCAGTCTATCTCTCTCTCTCTCTCTGTCTCTTTGCCCGGCTGTCTCTTTGCCCAGCTGTCTCCTTGCCCGGCTGTCTCTTTCCAGAGCTGTCTCTTTCCAGGGCTGTCTCTTTCCAGGGCTGTCTCTTTCCAGAGCTGTCTCTTTCCAGGGCTGTCTCTTTCCAGGGCTGTCTCTTTCCAGAGCTGTCTCTTTCCAGAGCTGTCTCTTTCCAGGGCTGTCTCTTTCCAGGGCTGTCTTTTTCCAGAGCTGTCTCTTTCCAGGGCTGTCTTTTTCCAGAGCTGTCTCTTTCCAGGGCTGTCTCTTTCTAGGTCTGTCTCTTTCTAGGTCTGTCTCTTTCTAGGTCTGTCTCTTTCTAGGTCTCTCTCTGTCTGTCTGTCTCTTTCTGTCTCTCTATCCGTCTCACCACCGACATCTTTTTACCTCACACATAAGCTTCTTATACTAACAGTTTATTTTGTTCCTATAGCAACCCCTGACAGTTGCTATTTATAGCCTATAGCTCCCAGCTCCATTCAGTTTAATGGCTGCAGGATTTTTGTAGAGTAACTGGAAAGCACGGGGTTAAATTTTCCCGCCCAAACATGGTCTATGACGTTCCCTGGGTCACATGGAGTGTCTGTGCAAAATTTCGTGATTGTAAATACGACAGTGCGGATTCCTTTAGCGGACATACACACATACATACACACACATACATACACACATACATACACTGAGCTTTATATATGTTAGATATATATATATATATATATATATATATATATATATATATACACTGTATATATCTAATATATAAAGCTGAGTGTATGTGTGTATGCATATGTGTGTGTGTGTTTGTGTGTCCACTAAAGGAATCCGCACCGTCACTTTTACAATCACAAAATTTTGCACAGACACTCCATGTGACCCAAGGAACGTTGTAGACTATGTTTTCAAGAAAAAATGTAACCCCGCGCTTTACAGTTACTCTCCAAAAAACCTGCTTACATTAAAGTGAATGGCGCCTAGAACTACTGGTTATTAATTGCAGGTGTGATTGGTTGCTATAGGAGCAAAGGACATTCATAGTATAATAAGCTTTTATGTGAGGTAATAAGATGTCAGTGGGGAGATGGATAGAGGGGGCGTCAGAGACAGACAGAGACTGACAGGGAAAGAGACAAACAGGGAGAGAGACAGACAGAGACAGACGGGGAAAGAGACGGACGGGCAAAGAGACAGACGGGCAAAGAGACAGACGGGCAAAGAGACAGACGGGCAAAGAGACAGACGGGCAAAGAGACAGACAGAGACAGGCAGACGGGGCCAGAGACAGGCAGACGGGGCCAGAGACAGGCAGACAGGGAAAGAGACAGGCAGACAGGGAAAGAGACAGGCAGACAGGGAAAGAGACAGGCAGACAGGGAAAGAGACAGGCAGACAGGGAAAGAGACAGACGGGCAAAGAGACAGACGGGCAAAGAGACAGACGGGCAAAGAGACAGACGGGCAAAGAGACAGACGGGCAAAGAGACAGACGGGCAAAGAGACAGACGGGCAAAGAGACAGACGGGCAAAGAGACAGACAGAGACAGGCAGACGGGGCCAGAGACAGGCAGACGGGGCCAGAGACAGGCAGACAGGGAAAGAGACAGGCAGACAGGGAAAGAGACAGGCAGACAGGGAAAGAGACAGGCAGAGAGACAGACAAAGACAGATGGGGAAAGAAACAGACCTGGATAGAGACAGACAAGGAAAGAGACAGACAGAGACAGGACGACTGGGAAAGAGACAGACAGCAAAAGACACAGACAAAGAGATGGACAAAGATAGACAGGGAAAGAGACAGGAAGAGAGACGAGGAGACAGACGGGGAAAGAGACAGACATGGAAAGAGACCAATGGGGAAAGAAACAGAGAGATAAAGACAGAGGGGGAAAGAGACAGACGGGCAAAGAGACAGACAGAGACAGGCAGACGGGGCCAGAGACAGGCAGACGGGGCCAGAGACAGGCAGACGGGGCCAGAGACAGGCAGACGGGGCCAGAGACAGGCAGACAGGGACAGAGACAGGCAGACAGGGACAGAGACAGGCAGACAGGGAAAGAGACAGACATAGAGACAGACAAAGACAGATGGGGAAAGAGACAGACCTGGATAGAGACAGACAAGGAAAGAGACAGGACGACTGGGAAAGAGACAGACAGCAAAAGACACAGACAAAGATAGACAAAGATAGACAGGGAAAGAGACAGGAAGAGAGATGGGGAGACAGACTGGGAAAGAGACAGACCTGGAAAGAGACCAATGGGGAAAGAAACAGAGAGATGAAGACAGAGGGGGAAAGAGACAGACAGACGGGGAAAGAGACAGATGGGGAAAGAGACAGATGGGGAAAGAAGACAAACGGGGCAAGAGAAAGACCTGGAAAGAGACAGATGGGGCAAGAGACAGACGGGGCAAGAGAGAGACAGATGGACAGACACAGAGATAGAGACAGAGACAGACAGAGACAGACACAGAGATAAAGACAGATACAGACAGAGACAGACACAGAGATAAAGACAGATACAGAGACACAGAGATAGAGACAGATAGACTGATACAGAGACAGACAGAGAGATAGAAACAAGCAGACAGAGACATAGACACAGACAGACAAGGAAAGAGAAAGACAGACAGACACACAGAGACTAGGAGAGAGACAGTGACAGTACAGTAGTATATATACAGTATATATATATGTAATAGATAGATAGATCTATATCTAGCTATATATATATATATATATATATATATATATATATGTATATATATATATATATATATATATATATATATATATATATATATATACAGTATGTTATATATATATAATACTATAGAGGGTAACACTATAATAGTGTATACATTATATATATAAAATATTACACTGTAATGCTATGAGAAAATACATAAAAAAAATGTACTATACATAATAATGAATGACTATATAAATTAACATAGAGACAATTTCAGGTTATATCACATTTTAAAGGGATATGGTGAAACATTTACAGGCATCCAGGCTGTGCCACCCACATAAAGGGCAGATTTATTACTACTTTATATGATGACATGATCTTAATCTGTTTTACATTCCAAACATGAAATTGCAAAATCTTGTTTTCCTACATGTAGAGGCTAAATATAGTGTGTTGTGAAATCTCAGTCTTATTTGTGAGTGCAAAGGGAGAAAATTAAAAGGGAACTTAAATATTCATCCATCCTAAATCTAAAAAAAAAATTGAATTTAAATTTTTAAGGGTTTTCCCACAAACAAATTTGATTTGAATCCATAGATCTTGGAATAATAATTATGTCCACAATTGGATGTGTTTAGAAAAAAAAATGTTCCCGTGCTGAGATAATCTTATATACAGTGTGTGTCCCTGCTATGTGCTGTGTAATGGCCGTGTCTGACCATACAGGGACATGGTCTGATCACATCACAGATTCTGGGCAGGGGAGGACGCAAAAGAGTGTACAGACATTATTGCACGGGATCACAAATAATACTTTCTTTGAGGTAAAACATTTTTAAAAACAGACAAGGAAATGTTTTACTTCACAGAAAGAATCAGCTGTGATTCTGTGCTGTAATGTGTGTATACTGTTTTGTGTCCTCCTCGGCCCAGGAGCTGTGGTATGATCAGACCATGTCTCTGTACGGTCAGACACGGCCATTACACAGTACACAGCAGGGACACATATATAAGATTATCTCAGCACAGGAACATTTTTTTTAAACACATCCAATTGTGGAAATTATTATTATTCCAAGATCTATGGATAATAATTAACTTTATTCATGGGAAAAACCCCTTTAACTTAAAACTTGTAATGTTTTACTTGTGTGTGATATTAGAGTAAATGTGCAATATTCTGTCGTCTATATGTCGGAGACTCTTAGGAGATGACCCTGTTTTGTAGAACAGCAGGTGTCCATTGTATTATGGATCTATGGATTCAAAATGCGCCTTAAAGGGGAAGTCCAAATTTCTATTATGTCTACCTATATTAATTACTAATGTAACTCCTTTTCTAATGCACTTCATTTACAAGTTCCCTTCTGTATCCAGTCTGAGTTTTTTTACTTACTTCCAATGACAATTCGTTTGAGTTTCCCAGTATACACTTGGGATTCTCAAACGGATCATCATCAGGTTGCGGGGGCAAGACATCTTTTTCCTCCCTGAAACAAAGTGTAATTGGGGACGGGACTGTGGCCACTCGCCACAGTTTCTTTCCCTGCCCTGACATGGGATGTCATCAGGCCTCAGAAGCCGGGCTGTGTCTTTTCTACTGAGCATGCGCTGGTTGTCAATTCCGACGAATACTCAGTATGGTCTTCTTTAACATCATGCTCCTTTGTTGCGCTCCTTAGCCTGTTTACCACGATCCTTTGTTGCACTGCTTCACTGGCTCAACAGGTTTCCTTACCAGATATGTGGTGGATTTCATGCTGACACATACTCAGTACCTTCTTGCTATTCAGGGGTGAGATTTCACATGTTGTTTAGTTTCTCTTGGTGCTGAAACAGTTAATGTCAGTTTTGCTGCTAGCAGCTTTCCTGCAGTGCATTTCAGCTGCAGCTGCTCTGTAGCTATACCCCTTTGTGTTTAATTATCAGGGTTTACCTTCAATCTTTGTATTCTGGCCCCCTTGGTGGAAGGAACGGTGAAGGAGTGTTCCAGAAGCCGGACTTTATCCTTTTGTTGCTGTCTCCCATGTTTGTCTCACTTTTCCTTGTGTCATCTCAGTGCAGCGATAGGGCTAGAATCTCCCACCTGCCAACACACTAGCCAGGGCAACTACAGGGTTTTTTCAGGGTCTCAGGTTCCTGTTTGGCAACAGTTGAGGAGACTGTATAGAGCCTGGCTAGGAGAGTAGTGACAGCTGCAGGTGAGGATAGGAGGTGTCCCATCTACCCCTCTCACTAGACCTAGGGATCACCATTTTTATTGTGTCCCCGCTGTTCCCCCCTTCTTGTCATATTTTGTTGTTGTATTTTTGTTGTACATCACACATCGTTTGGTCTGAACGAGTGTGCCATGTCGAAAAAACGTGACAAAAAGTGAGTAGATTAGTAATAAAAATAGATAGACATACAGAATTAAATTCACCATTAGTGTTGGACTATCCCTTTAAGGCTGCTGTACATCTTATTTAGGTGTCAGTTAAAAGTTAATTTGGCCAACAGCTATTCATCCATACACATGATTGGCATTTGTGTTTTCAATGGGGAGAGAAGAGACCAAAAGAGAGAAGAAAAGGATGGGGTCTTTGTATTTAAACTGCCTTTTGTCCCCCAACATTAGTCTTCAGTGGAGTTTCAGGAGGATCCATACATATTTGATGGTTTTCTGTCTCGCTTGGACCCTTATTGATGCCCCCCGATCTAGAAAATAGTGTCCCAGGGTCTCCATGTGAATGGGAAGGTAATGTACATGCTTGACCCCTGTCTTAAAGGGAACCTGTCATCATATTTGGCCCCTATGAGCTGTAGCACCACCAGTGAGCTCTTATATACTGCATTCCAGAATCTAATATATAAAGCTGAATATGTGTGTGTGTGTGTGTGTGTGTGTGTGTGTGTGTGTGTGTGTGTGTCTGGGATTGGCATCTCCACCGTCACAGCTACAGCCACAAAATTTTGCACACTCACACGTCTGGACCCAGAGAGCGTCATAGGCTGTGTTGTGAGGCGAAATTTTAACCCCGCGCGTTCCAATTTACCAATCTATTTTGCCCCCTATCTACATAATGGGGAAAAAGTGAAACGAAAAGTGTATCCGCACCGTCGCATTTACAATCACGAAATTTTGCACAGACACCTCATGTGACCCTCCTCTCTGCTGCAATCGCCGTCCTCTTTGTTCGCAGGCCCGTGTGTATCATGCATCATACACAAAGACCGGCATTGCAGTCCTGCGCAGGTGCACTATGATCTGCTCTGCTAAGGGCAGATCAAAGTATTGTAGTGCGCATGTATGGGCGGGCGGTCTTTCACCTTTCCTCGCGCCTGCGCATTACAGTACATTGATCTGCCATCAGAAGGGTAGATCAAAGTGCGCCTGTGTAGATGACGTAGAACACTTCATCGACACTGGGCTGGGTAGAAAGAGGACGGCGAGCGCAGCAGAGAGGAGGCGCTGGACCAGAGACCAGCGACACCCATCGGACTGGACCGCCCCTTGGTGATAATAATAAAAAACACCTTTATGTTGTACACAGCGGCCTGGGCTCTTATATACAGTACTGTATTCTGAAACGCTGTATATAAGAGCTCACTGGTGGTGGCCGTAGCTTATAGGGGCCAAATCTGGTGACAGGTTCCCTTTAACAGAGCAGTGGTCAGGCTCTTACAGACACACAAATTAGTGGTCATGCATGGGTACTAGCACTCCATTCACACGAGGGCACAGGATCTTGTGGTGGGCGCAGTAGTCAGACACCAGCAATCATACATTAATCTCCTATTCCATAGGGTGGTGATGCTCTACATGACTGCAGTCTGTTTCCTTATAATGAGTTCAGCATATGAGGGCGAATACCGTAGACTATGGCGGATGTGTACCTACCCGACAGCGGGTCCTTAAGGTTTGAATGGCGGCATTGATTGCCTTTATCCAGCTGTGCATCTCCTGAGGACTGTCAGTCTGTAAGGAAACAGAACACAGGGTATAATACAAGTATAGGTCAGACTACACACAGTCTGTGTATGTGGTCTAGCAACACATAAAAGAAAAAAGTCGCTATATAAAAATGGTGAATCAGTACAAATAATCCAAAATTGTAATAAAAACATTTGAAAAGTGCAAAACAGCACAAACTAAACACAAGACCTACCAAGAACCTAGATACGTTTTAGGGTCAAAAATACCCCTATCTCATCACATACGACGGCAAACCCGCTAGTATAGAAAATACAACATACCACGTAAAGAGTAAAGTACCAAGTGCAAAGAAAATCTGAGCAATAAGATCCAAGATAAGAAATCGAGAACACTAAGAAATAATATAATAATAAATATATATATATTAGTTGTACTGTCACTGTCTCTCTCCTAGTCTCTGTTTGTATGTCTCTGTCTGTCTGTCTGTCTGTCTCTGTCTGCTTGTTTCTAGAAGTATATCTGTCTCTATCTGTGTGTCTGTCTGTCTCTCTTTCTCTGTGTCTGTCTGTCTCTCTCTTTCACCGTCTGTCTCTTGCCCCATCTTTCTCTTGCCCAGTCTGTCTCTTTCCCCGTCTGTCTTTATCTCTCTATTTCTTTCCCTATTGGTCTCTTTCCCAGGTCTGTCTCTTTCCAGGTCTGTCTCCCCATCTCTTTTCCTGTCTCTTTCCCTGTCTGTCTTTGTCCATCTTTTTGTCTGTGTCTTTTGCTGTCTGTCTCTTTCCCTGTCTTACTGTCTATGTCCCCGTCTGCCTGTCTCTATCTGTCTCTTTACCCGTCTCTCTCTTTCCAAGTCAGTCTCTTTTCCTGTTTGTCTCTTTCCCCGTCTGTCTCTTTCTCTTTCCCCGTCTGTCTGTCTGTCTCTCTCTGTCTGTCTCTTTCCCCATCTGTCTCTGTCTGTCTTTTTCCCTGTCTGTCTCTCTCCCTGTCTGTCTCTTTCCCTGTCTGTCTGTCTATCTCTCTGTCTTTCTCTGTCTGTCTCGCTCTATCCGTCTCCCCACCGACATCATATTACCTCACACATAAGCTTCTTATACTGTCCTTTGTTCCTATAGCAACCAATCACAGCTGCTATTAATAACCAGTATTTCCAGGCTCCATTCACTTTAATAGAAGCAGGTTTTTTGGAGAGTAACTGTAAAGTGCGGGGTTAAATTTTTTCGGCAAAACATAGTCTACGACGTTTCCTGAGTCACATGGGGTATCTGTGCAAAATTTCGTGATTGTAAATGTGACTGTGCGGATTCCTTTAGTGGACATACACACACACATACACTCGGCTTTATATATTATTATATATATATATATATATATATATATATATATATATATATATATATATATATATAATTCTAAATGTTACTTAAGTGAATACTACAAAAAGATGAATAAGGGAGTATGTAAGCACCACGAGTATCACCACAAATATGACTTCCTCAGGGGGCAATATGGCTTCTTTATAGTATTCTCTTTGGTAATATTTACAATTGCTTATATAATTATATTATTGTTTTATTTAGTGGTATACTTTACCAAGGTAATAAATTGAGAATACTAATAAATAATAGAACAATAAATGTATATAAAATTATAAGTATTACCTAAGTGCATACTACAAAAAAGTCAGAGATGCTAAAGGCCGCTTTACACGCAGTGACATCGATAAAGCGATGTCGTTGGGGTCACGGAATTCATGACGCACATCCGGCCGCGTTAGCGATGTCGTTGCATGTGACACCTATGAGCAATCGACAAAAGTTAACAAAATCATGCCAAATCGCTAATCGTTGACATGCTCCCCTATTCCCAATTATCGTTGCTGCTGCAGGTACGATGTTGTTCCTCGCTCCTGCGGCAGCATACATTGCTATGTGTGACACCGCAGGAACGAGGAACCTCACCTTACCTGCGGCCGCCGGCAATGAGGAAGGAAGCAGGTGGGCGGGATGTTACATCCGCTCATCTCCGCCCCTCCGCTTCTATTGGGCGCCCGCTTAGTGACGTCGCTGTGACGGCTAACGAACCCCCCCCTTAGAAAGGAGGCGGTTCGCTGGTCACAGCGACGTCGCTAGGCAGGTAAGTAGTGTGATGAGTGTAAGCGATGTTGTGCGGCTGTGCGCCACGGGCAGCGATTTGCCCGTGACGCACAACCGATGGGGGAGGGTACGCACGCTAGCGATACCGATAGCGATATCGCAGCGTGTAAAGCGGCCTTTAAGGTGAATAAGGGAGTATCGCCATAAATGTGACTTCCTCAGGGAGCAATAACCTATTTGGCTTCTTTGTAGTAATTACTTTGGTAATATTTATATTTTCAAGATTTATATTTTCTTATACAGTATAATTATATTATTATATTTATTGTATATTTTACCAAGATAATAAATCGAGAAGACGAATAAATAATATAACAATAATATATATATAAAATTATAAATACTTCAAAAAAGTCAGAGATACCTAAGGTGAATAAAGAAGTATGTGGAAACACCACGAGTATCGCCACAAATGTGACTTCCTCCGGGGGCAATATCCTCTTTGGCCTCTTTATAGTATTTACTCTGGTAATATTTATAAATGATTATATAATTTGTTATTTTATTTATTGATATACTTTATTTGGTGTATCTATTATCTTGAGCCTCCATATATATCACTTTTAACAGAATGTGATATCCTATTGGGTTTGCCTTATATGATGAGATATTTCTTAGCTCAACACTTTAGGGTTTTGGGAAATCTTGCCTTTAGTTTTGTCCTGTTTTGCATTTTTTAAATGTTTTTAATGGATTTTTTTTTGCACTGATTCACCTAATAAACAATAATAGAGGGACTTTGTCAGCAGGTTTTTGCTATGTAATCTGAGAGCAGCATAATGTAGGGACAGAGACTTTGATTTTATTGAAATAGCAAAACCCAGCCAAGAAAGTGATACATCCCTGGGAATCAGTGTTTTATCAGCAGATTATCCCTTCAGGACTAGGTGTCTTGTGACTCTTGGTGCAACCACGGCTGCACCGCTGATTAGCAGCTCTCCGTCAATATACAATTTATGCAGGAAGCTGTCAATCAGTGGTATCGGCGGAGTTATACATAGCTCAGCATTCCGAGTTCTGCAACAGAGAAAACAGGCATTGTTTCACAACTGCTTCACCCAGTAAACTAAAGCCCACTTTACACGCTACATAATAAATCTTACGATGTGTCGGCGGGGTCACGTCGTAAGTGATGCACATCCGGCATTGTAAGTAATATTGTAGCGTGTAAAACCTTCGTGCAATTGCGATTGAACGAAAATCTGTTCATCGCATGCACGTCGTTCATTCCTCAAAAAATGAACGTGAGGTTGTGCAATGTTCCTGAGGCAGCACACATCGCAGTATGTGACACCCCGGGAACATTGAACGACAGCTTACCTCCGTCCGCGGCTCCCGCCGACAATGCGGAAGGAAGGAGGTGGGCGGGATGTTTACGTCCCGCTCATCTCCACCCCTCCGCTTCTATTGGCCGGCTGCCGCGTGACGTCGATGTGACGCCGAACGTCCCTCCCACTCCAGGAAGTGGACGTTCGCCGCCCACATCGAGGTCGTATGGTAGGTAAGTATGTGTGACGGGGGTGAATCGTCTGTGCGGCACGTTCAACAAATTGAACGTGCCGCACATACGATTGGGGCGTTGCAAATCGCATACGATATTGTATGCGAAATTGCAACGTGTAAAGCAGGCTTTAGTGATACCTCATTGGAATCAGGGTCTTAGCCCCTACATCATGCTGCTGTCAGATTACAAAGCAAAAACCTGCTGACAGAGTCCCTTCAATTGTTAGTGTGCAGACCTGCTTTTATACAGCTACCTTTTTTTGTGTGTGTTTTTATACTTGCTTTATTTGCTATAGGGGTTTGTAGCACCTATTCTTCCCACACTACATTAGTGGTGCCCACTCCTCATTTTTTTCACATGCTTTGTTTGTAGTCTGTAACCAGGGAGTCACATATGTCTGCATTGGAGCTGGAAACATAAAAGTTGCAAAGACATTTCATTTTTTATTTTAGATACAAAATCAGAGAGTTTGTTATGGCTCATCGTGTTTTAAAGTTTGAATCAATGGATCTTAAGCCGGCGTCATACGCTACGATATATCGGGCGATAGGTCGACGCGGTCACGGATTCTTTGACACACATCCGACATCGCTAGAGATATCGTAGCTACGAGCGACTGTTAACGAGCAAAAATACTCACCTTATCGTTGCTCGTTGACATGTTGCTCATTTTCAAAATGTCATTCCTCCTTCTGTGCTCCGGTTGTTCATTGTTCCCGAGGCAGCACACGTCGCTCAGTGAGACACCCCGGGAACGACGAACACAGCTTACCTGCGTCCCGCCGGCAATGCGGAAGGAAGGAGGTGGGCGGGATGTTACGTCCCGCTCATCTCCGCCCCTCTGCTTCTATTGGGCGGCCGCTGTGTGACGTCGCTGTGACGCCGAACGTCCCTCCCCCTTCAGGAAGAGGATGTTCGCCGCCCACAGCGAGGTCGTTCGGGAGGTAAGTCCGTGTGACGGGGGTAAACGACTTTGTGCGACACGGGCAACAAATTGCCCGTGACGCACAAACGACAGGGGCGGGTGCAATCACTCATATGATCGCACGATATATCGTCCCGTGTGATGCCGGCCTTATCCTTCACAATTGTCTCCCTCTTTGTCTCCCATTGTTATTTCCTATTAGACAATCCCTTGTGGAGAGGATGAGGGAGGAGAGAGTACAGACTATTCATTTTAAAGAAGCCTGACTATTTTGCTGACTGCGTTTGATTTATTATAACATGTCATGTGAATCACCGTCCATGCCTGGCCTTAGGTCGTCTCTGCAGATCTTCTATCCAGCCAACAAAGATAGAGGAGCAATCCAAAGTAGGTCCATCACTCTAAAAGAAGGTATTTGTGAGGGAGTTGAGCCAGGACTGATGTCATCCTGAGCTACGGAAAG
Source organism: Anomaloglossus baeobatrachus (assembly GCF_048569485.1). NCBI lineage: Eukaryota > Metazoa > Chordata > Amphibia > Anura > Aromobatidae > Anomaloglossus > Anomaloglossus baeobatrachus. The sequence goes on along the minus strand of NC_134356.1, from coordinate 631,179,737 downwards.
GTCTCCTTACAGCCCTCACATTCTGTCATCACAGTCTTCCCGAAAATAATCAAGTAATGTGTCAAAACGATGCTGAATAATCCATCTTTCCATTGAACAGTTCACTTTAGGGAATGGCGCCCCGTCCAATAAAATCTGAGGTTCGGCCAACATAAATGGCCAATGTGACTTCTGAAAACTCCTCTGCCTGGCTGAGCGTAATGTGCCAGCTATTTATGGACTTCATACTGTGTTTTATAATTTCATGGAATCTGACAAGACAGAAATATTCGACTATATATTCTTCCTGTCAAAGAAAACTGAAATTGGGAGATCCTTCAGCCTAGACCCAAATATACACGTTACATCGGTAAGCATACATTGACCTTATCTTGTGCTCCTTTGTCTCAAAATATTGTTGGGGACCCCATCCCACCTCTGGAACTCAGACCCCATACTAACTCCAGAACCCAGGCCCCACACCACCTCTAGAACCCAGACCCCATCTCATCTCTGGAACCCAGACCCCATCTCACCTCTGGAACCCAGACCCAACACCATCTCTGGTACCTAGACACCATCCCACCTCTGGAACCCAGACATCATCCCACCTCTGGAACCCAGACGTCATCCCACCTCTGGAACCCAGACATCATCCCACCTCTGGAACCCAGACGCCATCCAATCTCTGGAAACCAGACCCTATCCCACCTTTAGAAACGAGACCCTATCCCACCTCTAGAAACCAGACCCCATTCAACCCTCAGGAACCCAGACCCCATCCCATCTATGGAACCCAGACCCAACACCACTTCTAGAACCCAGACCCTACACAACCTCTAGAACCCAGACCCCATTTCACCTCTAGGACCCAAAACCCATCTCACCTCTAGGACCCAAAACCCATCTCACCTCTAGGACCCAGACCCCATCTCACCTCTAGGACCCAGACCTTATCTCACCTCTAGGACCCAGACCCTATCTCACCTCTAGAACCCAGACTCCATCTCACCTCTAGGACCCAGACCCCAACTCACCTCTAGGACTCAGACCACATCCCATCTCTAGGACCCAGACCCCATCCCACCTCTTGAACCCAGACCCCATCCCACCTCTAGAATACAGATCCCATACCACCTCTAGAATGCAAAAATCATATAACCTCTAGAACCCAAACCTCATCCCACTTCTAGACCCCAGAATCCATCCCACCTCAAGATCCCAGACCCCAATCCCACCTCTAAAATACAAACTCCATACCACCTCTGGGACCCAGACTTCATCCTAACGCCCTTAGACTTTAAAAACTCACTACATGATGGTGCTACCAACCCAAACATGCCTCAGTATCTGGGAAGAGACACAATATTCTACCTTATCCACTTTAGTGGGAATAACGTCTTAGTTGCTCTGCTTCTAATTCACTTAAACGGAGTCTGTCATGATGTACCTGTCAGCTGAGCAAGATGATATATTGCTGGGAAAGGTTCAGTATAATGTATATTTTATACATTGAAATCCCCGGTGTTTGTGTGCCACCCCCCTGTCAGCAGCCGAGCTGCTTGGATCCGGATCCGCAGTGGCTTGAGGGGTGTCCGGACCCGGGGGTCTCGCGGCCACTCGAATGAAGGGGGGTATTTACAGGGGGTATGGTATATTGAGAGTTTGTGACGCCACCCGTGGTGTGTGGTAAGGTGGAGTACCACCGCTGCGGCTGGAAGTACCCGGTGGCGATGGAGTGGGCAGCCAGGTGTTTAACCCCTCCACGGGTAGTGGGGATGCCCCGGGACTCGGTGACGGTGACAGGGAGGTGCCGTTGGGGAGGTAAGGGTCACTTGCGTACTGAGTCCAATAATGCTGACACCGACAACTTTAGTAAACAAAGTTCAGGACACCGCTTCCGCTGAGGGGGAGTACGTTTCCACTCAGGCCGTCCACTGGTGTGTCTGGTGGGTGTGGTTCAGAGTGTTCCTAGGATTTTGATTAGCTGATTTTGGCAACACCAATGGTTAGGGACTCATAACCAAGGAGGAGGTGGATATTGCACAGAAGGGCAGATTGCACAATACCCTGTGACGACCTGATAGGCCACGGCATCACATTCCCCCTTGGTTAAATGTAGCTCGTCCCCGAGCTACAGGACATCAGAGGTTTATTTATTTATTTATTTTTAACTGTGGAAAAGTAGAAAAAAGAACATTTTTATTTACACAGGTTCATTCCACAATAGGGAGGCTTGTTACTTAAACGTTGCTAAACACTGTATGAGTTCATCTTTCCAACGGGGGACCGCTACCGGTTTCAGTAGTATCGGAGGCTCAACCTGCTCCATTGCAGCCCATTCCTGCTACAGTCCAGTCCCAACGTCCTGGATCCCGTTAACCCGCAAGTCAAACAAGCTGACCCCCTGCAAACCTATGGTGGGTCCGTGACCAGGTTGAGGTCCCGGGCGTTGTGATAGACGACTCCGATGGGCACAGGAGGTGCAACTATTTACAAAACACAAGTTCGTGTTGGTCACAACCAGTCCTGTGACCGTGGTCCATTTTTACTATATATAACTAACACAGTCCATGTACCGGTTGTACACACTATAAAAATCTTCTCGTAAATCAGGTAACTTTTACTCTTTTCATTCAGACCCTGTTGATTAGACACTTATCTTCTAACATTCTCTATATGAAAAATAACAAACTTAGGAAAATAATAAACGAAACACAGATACCTAACAGTTTTAACGCTTAATGGCTGGGTACCGCTACCATCATCGCTGATACCTGGCAGCAAAGGCCGGCATGACTTTGCCATCACTCATAGCATGCCGTTTTACCTCCAGGGCATACCAGCCCCACTCTTTCAACTTCTCTTGGTTAGCGCTGGCAGCAATCTCCCGTCGTCGCTGATCTTGGGTTGTCTTCTCCGGTCGTAGCTTTTGCTGGTGTAGTTCCCAGTAGGGGGTGTCAGCGTCCGGCCTCGGCTCCCTAGCTGGCATAGGCTTTAGGTGCACTCTTGCAGCCCCAACAGCCGTTGGGATGCCATGCGGCGGTGGAGCCGGCAGCTCTTCAGGCTCCACCTCCGCAACATTGGGTAGATTTATCGACTGCTCCGCAGCCGGGGTTGCAGAGTCCGGGTGCTCCGCCTCTAAGGACGGGCCCGGTGATGCGGCCGGGTCTGGTCTGGCCGGTGTCAGGGTGACCGCTGTCGTGACCGGGTCGAGGGTCGGAACCGGGGATTCTGCAGCTGCATCTTCACATATTAGGGCTGAAGGTTCCATTGCCATGGTGGGAGCAGGCAGCTCAGCGTCCACCAAAGATGGAATTGGTGGCGGCGGAGTGCTCACCGGGAGCGGGGGCAGTCCGGATCCCTCAGCTGCATGGGCTGGATTGGGGTAATCATTAGGGACAGGGTAACCGCTTACCCTCTCTTCACGTGGGATCTCAATCTCACGGGCTAGCACCGCCATTGCCAGGCTCCTCATCTCTTCCCTCAAGTGGTCCAGTATAAATAGGAACTGCTTCCGCATTCTCCTGCAAACCTGCTCCGTCTCCTCCTCAATCCAGGTCGCGGTCCCGGGAACAGCACATTCCGGCGACCAGCTCCGCTCCGCCATCTTGTCTTTGCGCTGTCCAGGAACGTTATGGCAGAGTCCTGTCATCCCTGCTTCTCTTTCGCTGCTGCTACATGCTGTCACGCCCCTTTGGTTTTCACTCAGTACTCCTCTCGATTCTGTGGCCCTCTGGGAACTTCCGGTTCCGGCCTCACACTCAGGACAAAGGGCGGGGCTTCTGCTTCACGCGCTTTCGCGGGTAAGATGGCGTTTTGGCGTGAAAAGATGGTGGAAGATGGCGGAATTGGCGGGAAACGGGATCTTGACTCGTGGTTTTCGGTTCTAAAGGCGCACGTCACCCAGGTAAGTGGGTCCTGCTCATATCCTGGTCGTGACGCCAAGTTTTCGAGGTGTGCCACCCCCGTGTCAGCAGTCGAGCTGCTCGGATCCGGATCCGCGGTGGCTCGAGGGGCGGCTCTCGGCCACTCAAATGAAGGGGGGGTATTTACAGGGGGTATGGTATACTGAGAGTTCGTGACGCCCCCCGTGGTGTGTGGTAAGGTGGAGTTCCACCGCTGCGGCTGGGAGTACCCGGTGGCGATGGAGTGGGCAGCCAGGTGTTTAACCCCTCCACGGGTAGGGGGAGGCCCCCGGGAGGTAAGGGTCACTTGCGTACTCACTCAGTCCAATAATGCTGACACCGACAACTTTAGTAAACCAAAGTTCTAGACACCGCTGCCGCTGAGGGGGGGGGCACGTATGGGTCCCGTTTCTGTTGGTGTTGCCTGTTGATCTGTGACCTTTCTCTTGGCACCTTGTTTCTTTCTGGTTGGTCCCTGTAGCCTGAAACTAGTCTGGTCCCGCTCCCCAGTGTGGCTAACTGAGGGAGCTGATCTCAGGGTTCACGCTTGGGATCTCTTGGACCGTATGTGTGGAAAGTCCTATCCTTCTCATTGCGCTAGTACCCCGATTTTGGAGCGGGTGGAGAGCGGATCTTGAAGGCTCCGTTCTCGTCAGGCGAATTGTCAGGTTGCCTGAAGTTACTCCCTGACCTAGGGTCCACGTACCCCGTCGTGCCCTGGTCCCAGCCCGGTGATGGTACAAGGCCGCCGGCTGTCCTCCACGACAATGCCGTGCCCCTTGTCACGATCCCCTGTGACCGGGGGTCCAACTCCTACCAGGCCCAGACCAACGTCTGCTACCTAGTAGTTCCAAGAAGCCCACCTCCTGACCCCCTCTCTCTTTCACCTCCAACACTACACTCTCCCTTTCTCTGACTGACTCCTGACACTCCTAACCTCCCCTTAACCAACCCCCCAAGTGGACGACCCTATTCCACTCAGGCCGTCCACTGGTGTGTCTGGTGGGTGTGGTGCAGAGTGTTCCTAGGATTTTGACTAGCTGGTTTTGGCAACACCATTGGTTAGGAACCCATAACCAAGGAGGAGGTGGATAATGCACAGAAGGGCAGATTGCACAATACCCTCTGACAATCTGATAGGCCAGGGCGTCACATTTGTATTAATAGGTCCAGTGGGCGGTCCAACTAGTAACTAACAGCTAAGTTTGCATGCACAGTCATAGAGGAATGACTGTCAATCACTGAATAGTACCGCCCACTGGACTTATATGCCTACAAACAGCAGGAATTTCAATTAATAAAGTGAAGTTTTAGGCCGCTTTCACACATCCGGCTTTTCTTCACTTTGTCGGATCCTGCGCGCCCCCGTACAGTGTATACAGTACAACGGCCGAGCTCTAACTTCCTCGTCACATGCTCCGGTCACATGACATGTGACCAGAGCTTGTCGCGCGGCCATTGTACTGTGTACACTGTACGGGAGCGCGCTGGATCCGACAAAGTGAAGAAAAGCCGGATGTGTGAAAGCGGCCTTACTGAAACTTTTCTCACAAAGTTGTTCATCAGTCTGAAAAGCTCCTTCTGCCCTATATTCTCCTGCCTGCAGATCAGATACCATTTTCATCATGGCAGGTTCCCTTTAAGTTGTTGGTGGCTTGGGAATCAACTAATCAGTATGGGTCTAGTTTTGGAAGCCTCGGTTGACATTTGCAGGGTTGATGTAGTGTAATTTACATGAATGAATAGGTATCTATTTAACGCATGAAATTTCTAGTTTCCCAAAAGTTTTAGCCAATGAAGGGGTTCTTAGAAAGGGACAAAATGTCGAATAGGCAACTGAGCATGGTAGTGCCCACTCATCACTAGTTACAACTACCGAACACCCGAGCATGGTAGTGCCCACTCATCACTAGTTAGGAGTATCGAGCACCCGAGCATGGTAGTGCCCACTCATCACTAGTTACAACTACCGAACACCCGAGCATGGTAGTGCCCACTCATCACTAGTTACAACTACCGAACACCCGAGCATGGTAGTGCCCACTCATCACTAGTTACAAGTACCCGAGCATGGTAGTGCCCACTCATCACTAGTTACAAGTACTGAGCACCCGAGCATGGTAGTGCCCGCTCATTACTAGTTAGGAGTACTGAGCACCCGAGCATGGTAGTGCCCGCTCATTACTAGTTACAAGTACTGAGCACCCGAGCATGGTAGTGCCCGCTCATCACTAGTTACGAGTACTGAGCACCTGAGCATGGTAGTGCCCGCTCATTACTAGTTACGAGTACAGAGCACCCGAGCATGGTAGTGCCCGCTCATTACTAGTTACAAGTACTGAGCACCCGAGCATGGTAGTGCCCGCTCATTACTAGTTACGAGTACTGAGCACCTGAGCATGGTAGTGCCCGCTCATTACTAGTTACGAGTACAGAGCACCCGAGCATGGTAGTGCCCACTCATCACTAGTTACGAGTACTGAGCACCTGAGCATGGTAGTGCCCACTCATCACTAGTTACGAGTACAGAGCACCTGAGCATGGTAGTGCCCGCTCATCACTAGTTACGAGTACCGAGCACCCGAGCATGGTAGTGCCCACTCATCACTAGTTACGAGTACTGAGCACCCGAGCATGGTAGTGCCCACTCATCACTAGTTACAACTACAGAGCACCTGAGCATGGTAGTGCCCACTCATCACTAGTTACGAGTACTGAGCACCCGAGCATGGTAGTGCCCACTCATCACTAGTTACGAGTACTGAGCACCCGAGCATGGCAGTGCCCACTCATCACTAGTTACGATTACCGAGCATGGTAGTGCCCACTCATCACTAGTTACGAGTACTGAGCACCCGAGCATGGCAGTGCCCACTCATCACTAGTTACGATTACCGAGCATGGTAGTGCTCACTCATCACTAATGATTTCCATTGCTTCAATCTCGACTTTTTGAGATCCAAAAGTTTTCCATCTGTTCTAACACTAACATTCACCAAGGAATATGCACCAGAAACTAACATCAAATTAGTATTGTTTTAGCATTTTTTGAACCTTTCTTTTTGGACCTTCTTTTACATTTTTTCGTTAAAAGTGAAGTGGCTCAGTTGTATAATGCTCCGAATCTCTTTTGCCTTTTAGACATCTAAGGCATTCCTTATGGCAAATAAAACATATGATATATAATATGTAAAGAAAAAAAAAAGTTACCTGGATGTAAAATGTTCTGGGGGCGGTAATAACTTCAAATAAATTGTCTCTCATCAGCAAATCCCTGAAATAATACCGACATAACAGGTAAGTAATAAAGGTAAATATTAAAAACAGAAATGCTACAGTGTGTAAATTATAATCCTATCAGGCCTGCGCCATTATCTAGGGCCACCGTATATTCTGGCTGACAACAGTCACCACTGGGTGCACTACGCACTTACTGGAGATAACACTACAATGACGCTCAGTGTGGGCTGCGTGCACCTCTCACTGAGCGCCTGAAACTGGAGGCTACAAGACCATATATATTTATTTAGAAAAATTCTACACAAAAATAAAACAAAAGCTGCAAAAATATTTACTATCATTAATATGTTCAGTATGGAAGCATTATTTATTTGTACTATATACTAGCATTAATTATGAGAACAATATTGCAGCATTATTTCTGTTTATTTGTACTAGCATCACTTTTGTGTACAGTATAGTAGCATAATTCATATGTAATATACACTAGCATTAATTATGTGTACAGTATGGCAGCATTGTGTACAATATACTAGTATTAGTTACTGTATGTGCACAGTATAGTAACATTGTCTGTATACTATATACTAGCATTAATCATATGTAGAGTACAGAAACATTATTCATATGTACTATCTACTAAAATTAATTATGAGTACAGTATGGCAGTATTATTTACGTTTACTTATGGTAGTATTACTATGGAGTCCAGTAAGGTATACAGTATTGTAGCATTATTTATGTACATATAATTATGTGTACTATTAGTATTAAATGTTTACAGTATAGCAGCACAACTTATATGCACTGAACCCCAGCATTTAGTATTTGTACAGCATATAAGCATAATGTGTTCTATATATTTTCATTAATGTGTACATTATGGTATCATTATTCATGCGTATTATATACTAGCATCAGTTATGTTTACAGTATAGCAACCTGGAAAAATCCATGGGAAACAAATTCTGAACAAAATGAGAGCCTGGTGGAAACACCAAAGGCTCACAGCAGCTCAAAACACATTGCAAAAACAGGAGAACCTGAGCAATTTGCTGAAAAACAGTTTAAAGTTTTTATTGCACAAAGATATCAAAAATACAAGTATAGTACAATTAATCTCATTAATAGTCATACAAAAAATGGAGGACAGATGGAAGGCAATTAATAACAAGCAAAACAGTGGCCTGGTACGCAGGGCTGTATTTTGCCTTCATGCTGCCCTAGGCACTTTAAGTGGTCGCGCCCCTTAGTGACAACGTAAAACTGAGTTTTCGCACACGACATCTGTTTAAGGCAGATCTACTCTGTAGCACACTTTAAAAAGTATCAATAAGAAACGAACCCCCCCCCCCCATGGGAATCACCATAGGCACATCAAAACATGGCATGAGTATAAAATATTCCCACCACACCGTCCCCACTTATATACTGTGACTGTGACACTGCCCCTAATAAACACCACACTGCCCTCCCTTATAAACTACTGTATATGCACCACACCTTCCTCGATTATGAAAAATGATCTGTACATTGTGAGGAGGGAGCAGCATGATGTGAGGACAATGTCCCATGCATGCTGCCCCCTCCTCACAATGTCCCATGCATGCTGCCCCCTCCTCACAATGTCCCATGCATGCTGCCCCCTCCTCACAATGTCCCATGCATGCTGCTCCCTCGTCACAATGTCCCATGCATGCTGCTCCCTCCTCACAATGTCCCATGCTTGCTGCCCCCTCCTCACAATGTCCCATGCATGCTTCCCCCTCCTCACAATGTCCCATGAATGCTGCCCCCTCCTCACAATGTCCCATGAATGCTGCCCCCTCCTCACAATGTCCCATGAATGCTGCCCCCTCCTCACAATGTCCCATGCATGCTGCTCCCTCCTCATAATGTCCCTTGCATGCTGCCCCCTCCTCACAATGTCCCTTGCATGCTGCCCCCTCCTCACAATGTCCCATGCATGCTGCCCCCTCCTCACAATGTCCCATGCATGCTGCCCCCTCCTCACAATGTCCCATGCATGCTGCCCCCTCCTCACAATGTCCCATGCATGCTTCCCCCTCTTCACAATGTCCCATGCATGCTGCTCCCTCCTCACAATGTCCCATGCATGCTGCCCCTCCTCACAATGTCCCATGCATGCTGCTCCCTCCTCACAATGTCCCATGAATGCTGCTCCCTCCTCACAATGTCTCATGCATGCTGCCCCCTCCTCACAATGTCTCATGTATGCTGCTCCCGCCTCACAATGTCCCATGCATGCTGCTCCCTCCTCACAATGTCCCATGCATGCTGCTCCCTCCGCACAATGTCTCATGCTTGATGCTTCCTCCTCACAATGTCCCATGCATGCTGCTCCTTCCTCACAATGTCCCATGCATGCTGCTCCCTCCTCACAATGTCCCATGCATGCTGCCCCCTCCTCACAATGTCCCATGCATGCTGCTCCCTCGTCACAATGTCCCATGCATGCTGCTCCCTCCTCACAATGTCCCATGCTTGCTGCCCCCTCCTCACAATGTCCCATGCATGGTGCCCCCTCCTCACAATGTCCCATGAATGCTGCCCCCTCCTCACAATGTCCCATGAATGCTGCCCCCTCCTCACAATGTCCCATGCATGCTGCCCCCTCCTCACAATGTCCCATGCATGCTGCTCCCTCCTCACAATGTCCCTTGCATGCTGCCCCCTCCTCACAATGTCCCTTGCATGCTGCCCCCTCCTCACAATGTCCCATGCATGCTGCCCCCTCCTCACAATGTCCCATGCATGCTGCCCCCTCCTCACAATGTCCCATGCATGCTTCCCCCTCCTCACAATGTCCCATGCATGCTTCTCTCTCCTCACAATGTCCCATGCATGCTGCCCCCTCTTCACAATGTCCCATGCATGCTGCTCCCTCCTCACAATGTCCCATGCATGCTGCCCCTCCTCACAATGTCCCATGCATGCTGCTCCCTCCTCACAATGTCCCATGAATGCTGCTCCCTCCTCACAATGTCTCATGCATGCTGCCCCCTCCTCACAATGTCTCATGTATGCTGCTCCCGCCTCACAATGTCCCATGCATGCTGCTCCCTCCTCACAATGTCCCATGCATGCTGCTCCCTCCGCACAATGTCTCATGCTTGATGCTCCCTCCTCACAATGTCCCATGCATGCTGCTCCTTCCTCACAATGTCCCATGCATGCTGCTCCCTCCTCACAATGTCTCATGCATGCTGCCCCCTCCTCAGTGTCCCATGCATGCTGCCCCCTTCTCACAATGTCCCATGCATGCTGCCCCCTCCTCACAATGTCTCATGCATGCTGCCCCCTCCTCAGTGTCCCATGCATGCTGCCCCCTTCTCACAATGTCCCATGCATGCTGTCCCTCTCCATGAGCTCCTAATGCTGCCTTCCTCTTTTCCATAATGAGACCTTCATGTTGCCCCACTCATGCTAAGACCACCACACTAACGCTTATGCTGAGACCCCCCCCCACACACACTACCTCACTCTTGATATTGACTCCCCTACATTGCTCCACTCCATACTGATCCCACACATGCTGCCCCTTCTTCACAATGAGCTCCCAATGCTGCCCCCTCTTATTCTGAGTCCTTACACTCCCCCCACCCAATCGATTTTGTCATTGCACTATCCCTCATCCCTTGTCCTCTGTCTCTAGCATTAGCCCCTCTCTCCCACTCCCCCAACATCAGCCTCTCTCCCCCAGCATCAGCCTCTCTTCCCCAGTCTCAGCCTTTGCCTCCCCCCAGCCTCAGCCTGCCCCAGTCTCCGCCTCAGCCTCCCTCCAGTCTCAGCCTCAGCCTCCCTCAAGTCTCAGCCTCAGCCCCCTCCAGTCTCAGCCTCAGCCTCCCTCCAGTCTCAGCCTCAGCCTCCCTCCAGCCTCCCCCCAGTCTCTGCCTCTGCCTCCCTCCAGCCTCCCCCAGTCTCTGCCTCTGCCTCCCTCCAGCCTCCCCCCAGTCTCAGCCTCAGCCTCCCTCCAGTCTCAGCCTCCCTCCAGCCTCCCCCAGTCTCAGCCTCTGCCTCCTTCCAGCCTCCCCACAGTCTCAGCCTCTGCCTCCCTCCAGTCTCAGCCTCTGCCTCCCTCCAACCTCCCCCCAGTCTCAGCCTCTGCCTCCCTCCAGCCTCCCCCCAGTCTCTGCCTCCCTCCAGCCTCCCCCCAGTCTCTGCCTCTGCCTCCCTCCAGCCTCCCCCCAGTCTCTGCCTCTGCCTCCCTCCAGCCTCCCCCCAGTCTCTGCCTCCCTCCAGCCTCCCCCCAGTCTCTTCCTCTGCCTCCCTCCAGCCTCCCCCCAGTCTCAGCCTCTGCCTCTCTCCAGCCTCCCCCCAGTCTCAGCCTCTGCCTCCCTCCAGCCTCCCCCCAGTCTCTGCCTCTGCCTCCCTCCAGCCTCCCCCCAGTCTCTGCCTCTGCCTCCCTCCAGCCTCCCCCCAGTCTCTGCCTCCCTCCAGCCTCCCCCCAGTCTCTTCCTCTGCCTCCCTCCAGCCTCCCCCCAGTCTCAGCCTCTGCCTCTCTCCAGCCTCCCCCCAGTCTCAGCCTCTGCCTCCCTCCAGCCTCCCCCCAGTCTCTGCCTCCCTCCAGCCTCCCCCCAGTCTCTGCCTCTGCCTCCCTCCAGCCTCCCCCCAGTCTCTGCCTCTGCCTCTCTCCAGCCTCCCCCCAGTCTCTGCCTCTGCCTCCCTCCAGCCTCCCCCCAGTCTCTGCCTCTGCCTCTCTCCAGCCTCCCCCCAGTCTCAGCCTCTGCCTCCCTCCAGCCTCCCCCAGTCTCTGCCTCCCTCCAGCCTCCCCCCAGTCTCTGCCTCTGCCTCCATCCAGCCTCCCCCAGTCTCAGCCTCTGCCTCCCTCCAGCCTCCCCACAGTCTCAGCCTCTGCCTCCCTCCAGTCTCAGCCTCTGCCTCCCTCCAGCCTCCCCCCAGTCTCAGCCTCTGCCTCTCTCCAGTCTCAGCCTCTGCCTCCCTCCAGCCTCCCCCCAGTCTCAGCCACTGCCTCCCTCCAGTCTCAGCCTCTGCCTCCCTCCAGCCTCCCCCCAGTCTCAGCCTCTGCCTCCCTCCAGCCTCCCCCCAGTCTCAGCCTCTGCCTCCCTCCAGTATCTGCCTTTGCCGCCTCCCCCCCCCCCCCCGCATGCGCAGATCTCCGGTCTGCATTAGAGACACTCCCACGCTCCTTATGAATCCACTTACCTGCTCCAGTGCCCGCCGCCATCTTCCTGGCTCACGTGAGTATCCTCTTCTGACACCGGCTTCCATCACGTCCTCCGCGGCGTCCTGCTGTGAGCTCTGCATGTGACGTCCACACAGCAGTGGACGCAGCACAGAGGAAGGAGCTGATTGGTGCGCGCCTGTGACCCCGGAAGTGCAGGCGCCGGCAGTTCCGGGGTCAATCAGCTTCCTGTGCTCGGCGGCCACAAAAAAAAAAAAATGTAAAAAAAAAAAAAAAAAAAAAAAAAAATTTTTTTTTTTTTTTTTTTTTTTGCTGCCAGAAGGTGCCGCCCCTCACAATCTGCCGCCCTAGGCACCGGACCACGGGTGCCTAATGGTAAATACGGCCCTGCTGGTACGGACACCAGGAAAAAGTGTTCCAAAGACGAACTTGTAAAACCCTAAATCACTGGCTTGCAAGCATAGCAGATAAATTTCCCCCAAATCACTGGCATGTAAGCACTATGGAGCTATTGTGAGGGAATGTATCCGAATGCATAGCCCTAATTCACTGGCACGTAAGCATAATAGGGCTAGTAGAAAGGGGGGGGGGGGGGGGGGGAGGGAAAACTGGTAGAAGCATCAGACTTGGAAAAAGCTGGGCAATAATAACCCCGAGAGGGAGCAGACTTAACCCCAGTCCACATTGGCCAGATGTAGGCGATGGGGAGAGAGAGAATCCCACTCAAGGGTAAAATTCCCAGTAAATGTGCAGTAATGTTAGAATAAGTCAAAAAATCCCAAGCAATGATGCATGTCCCAGTGGATAAGTAATAATATCAGAGTGAGGAAAAAATGTTTTCCCAGATAGGAATGCACGACCTGACTCACTGTCCAAAAGGCCTTCTCCACCACCGCACCCAGGTAATTTGTGTTCCTTCCCCGAGGTCGAACCGCCATCTGGTTCCCCTCTTTCCCCCATACCCTCCATAGGGGGGCTTATCTGCAATACAGTGCTTCCGGGCACTGGTCACCCCTTTATCACCCTTAGTCCTGCTGCCATGTAAATTATATCTTTGCGGTTTGCTGGGCACCCACATTTACTTTGAGCATTAGCCTTCTTACTTAATGATGTTTTTTATGGGGTTGCCCAAGCGTGCACAAATTGTAGCAGGCACTAACAGGGGCTAAGCCCTTTTGGACAGTGAGTCAGGTCGTGCATTCCTATCTGGGAAAACATTTTTTCCTCACTCTGATATTATTACTTATCCACTGGGACATGCACCATTGCTTGGGATTTTTTGACTTATTCTAACATTACTGCACATTTACTGGGAATTTTACCCTTGAGTGGGATTCTCTCTCTCCCCATCGCCTACATCTGGCCAATGTGGACTGGGGTTAAGTCTGCTCCCTCTCGGGGTTATTATTGCCCAGCTTTTTCCAAGTCTGATGCTTCTACCAGTTTTCCCTCCCCCCCCATCCTTTCTACTAGCCCTATTATGCTTACGTGCCAGTGATTTAGGGCTATGCATTCGGATACATTCCCTCACAATAGCTCCATAGTGCTTACATGCCAGTGATTTGGGGGAAATTTATCTGCTATGCTTGCAAGCCAGTGATTTAGGGTTTTACAAGTTCATCTTTGGAACACTTTTTCCTGGTGTCCGTACCAGGCCACTGTTTTGCTTGTTATTAATTGCCTTCCATCTGTCCTCCATTTTTTGTATGACTATTAATGAGATTAATTGTACTATACTTGTATTTTTGATATCTTTGTGCAATAAAAACTTTAAACTGTTTTTCAGCAAATTGCTCAGGTTCTCCTGTTTTTGCAATGTTTACAGTATAGCAGCATTATTTATAAGAATTACATACTAGCACTATTTATGCTTGCATTACTTCTATGTACATTATGGTAACATTACTCATGTGTACTATGTACTAGGATTACATGTGTACAGTATAGTATTATTTATGCATGTTGTCATTATGTGTACAGTATGGTAACAATATTTATGTGTACTATCTACTAGCATTAATTATGTGTACATCATGGTAGCATTATTCATGTGTACTATGTACTACGGTAGCATCAATTATGTTTACAGTATAGCAGCATTTATATATATACTAGCTGTAGCACCCAGCGTTGCCCGGGATAGTAACTGTCTCTCTCCCAGTCTCTGTCTGTGTGTCTCTGTCTGTGTGTCTCTGTCTGTTTGTCTGTCTGTCTGTATCCATGTGTGTCTCTGTCTCTATCCATGTCTGTCTGCCTGTGTCTATCTCTCTGTCTCTGTATCAGTCTCTCTGTCTGTCTCTCTCTGTGTGTGTCTGTCTGTCTGTCTGTCTCTCTCGGTGTCGGTCAGTCTCTTTCAAAGTCTGTCACGTTCCAGGTCTGTCTCATTCCCCGTCTGTCTCTTTCCCTATGTGTCTATGTCTGTCTGTCTGTTTCTGTCTGCCTCTGTCTCTTTGACTGTCTGTCTCTCTGTCTCTTTCCCTGTTTCTTTCCCTGTCTGCCTCTTACTTTGTCTCTGTCTGTCTCTATCCGTCTTGCCACTGACATCTTATTACCTCACACATAAGCTTCTTATACTAACAATTTATTTTGTTCCTATAGCAACTACTCACAGCTGCTATTAATAACCTGTTGCTCGCAGCCACATTGACTTTAATGGAGAAGGTTTTTTGGAGGTAACTGTAACGCGGGTTCAATTTTCCCATCAAAAATGTATATGCGACGGTGAAAATTCCTTTAGCGGACATACACACAAACATATATACACACATACATACACTCAGCTTTTATTTATATATATATATATATATATATATATATATATATATATATATATATATATATAAATAAAAACATATATATATATATATATATAATCTATATCTATTACATACTGGCACTAGTTATATGTACTGTATTCAGCATTATATATGTGTACTATAGTTTAGTATTAATTAGGTGCACCGCATGTAAATATTATTTAGGTGTTCTATATACTAGCATTAATTACATGTACAGTATGGTAGCATTTTATCATATAGGCCTATACTGTCTCTTTCGAGAATTGTACCAATTTACCTATCAATTTACGAATTTTTGCAGAATTTGTACTCCTAATGAAATCTTATGTATGGATATATGTACAGATTATGTAACATAAGCATTATCTCTGCACATGAATATATCCCTTCTCTCTGTGGCAGGCTTGATCCCTGCGCTCTGCCAGACGTGATCTCATGAGGATGGGAAGCAATTATGATGTTCCAGTAATTATGTTTACCAGCTGATATGTGATGGCTGTCGAGCTGTTGGGGCGAGCTGTATAGACAGCATGGTGCGATGAGGGGGGGGGTTGGGGATAAGACAGTGTCCGGTTCTGTGCGTGCCATGGACACATTTCCACCATCCATACCCGCACCTAATGTGGGAAGGTAGTGAGTGGGCAGCTCCGCACACACAGCTTTAGTGTCCGCCGGCTGAAATGGCTTTCTATGCTGAAGAGTTTGCATTATTACTCTCCAGAGACTTTATAAAAAGTCAAAAAGACGTTAATCCTGAAAATGATCCACCCAGTGCACTTATGTTTCCAGTGTGAACCTGGGAATTCGGCGGAGCGCGTCCTCGGCCTCAGCTCTATTCATAATGTGTGTTATTAATGGAGAAAACCAGGTATCAAGCTCCGCTATTTAACCCCAGCTGCTGTTGACATATCCAATAACGCGTTTCCCTGAAAAGGAGATCTACTCCGAAAATAAGCCCTAGCAGGAATGTATGGCCTTTTTGGAGTACATTTAAGATACAAGTCCTACTTAAAAAATAAGCCCTAGTTGTGCTTCAATTAGGAAGTGTCTAGGCAGCTAGGAAAGCTAAAGAATACAGCAGGACACGTCATTAAAAAAACACCCCCCCAAAGGTGAGAATACACTCCCAAAAGACAGAAGACAGCCCCAAAAGTGAGAAAATAGACCCAAAAGAGAAAAAAACAGCCATAAAAGAGAGAAAACAGCCCTAAAAGAGAGAAGACAGCCTTAAAAGAGAGAAAATAGACCCAAGAGAAAAAACAGCCATAAAAGAGAGAAAACAGCCCCAAAAGAGAGAAGACAGCCCCAAAAGAGAGAAGACAGCCCCAAGAGAAGATATCCCCAAAAGAGAGAATACAGCCCCCAAAAGAGAAGACAGCAGCAAAAGAGAGAGAGAAGACAGCACCAAAAGAGAGAATATATCCCCAAAAGAGAGAAGACAGCCGCAAAAGAGAGAAGACAGCCGCAAAAGAGAGAAGACAGCCCCAAAAGAGAGAAGACAGCCCCAAAAGAGAGAAGACAGCCCCAAAAGTGAGAAAATAGACCCAAAAGAGAAAAAAACAGCCATAAAGAGAGAAAACAGCCCTAAAAGAGAGAAGACAGCCTTAAAAGAGAGAACATAGACCCAAAAGAGAAAAAACAGCCATAAAAGAGAGAAAACAGCCCCAAAAGAGAGAAGACAGCCCCAAAAGAGAGAAGACAGCCCCAAAAGAGAGAAGACAGCCCCAAAAGAGAGAAGACAGCCCCAAAAGAGAGAAGATATCCCCAAAAGAGAGAAGATATCCCCAAAAGAGAGAAGATATCCCCAAAAGAGAGAATACAGCCCCCAAAAGAGAAGACAGCAGCAAAAGAGAGAGAGAAGACAGCACCAAAAGAGAGAATATATCCCCAAAAGAGAGAAGACAGAACCAAAAGAGAGAAGACAGCCGCAAAAGAGAGAAGACAGCCGCAAAAGAGAGAAGACAGCCCCAAAAGAGAGAAGACAGCCCCAAAAGAGAGAAGACAGCCGCAAAAGAGAGAAGACAGCCCCAAAAGAGAGAAGACAGCCTCAAAAGAGAGAAGATATCCCCAAAAGAGAGAAGACAGAACCAAAAGAGAGAAGAAAGCCTCAAAAGAGAGAAGATATCCCCAAAAGAGAGAATATATCGCCAAAAGAGAGAATATATCGCCAAAAGAGAGAAAACAGCCTCAAAAGAGAGAAGTTATCTCCAAAAGAGAATATATCCCCAAAAGAGATAAGACAGCCCCCAAAAGATAGGACAGCCTCAAAAGAGAAAAGACAGCCTCAAAAGAGAGACCACACCCTCAAAAGAGAGAGGACAGCCCCAAAAGAAAGCAGACTGCCCATTCAAGAAAACTGAACTCACCAGATCCTAAAAAATTTCAGCTGGCAAGTGCCAACGGTGGATGGGCTGTCACACGCAGATCTGCATCACTAACAGGTCCCTCATTATTCTGCTTGCAAATGTGGCGCCCCTGAGGATTCAGTCGCCATAGAGGGTACTGCACCTCAGCCAGAGGTGTGGTATCGCATCCCTGAGTAAGGAAGAGGTCATCAACCGGTTCACACAAAACACAGACACTCTCATTTAGCAACACTCCAATGGACTGTGGTTAGGGCTAGCTGCACCTTTGATGCGCCATTGGTGTGCACAGTCAGAGCCAGGCTGGGGGGTGGAGTCTAGTTAGTGGGAGAAAACTGGAGAATGAGGGTGTCAAGAAGGAGCAGTGGAGGAGTGAAGACCTGTGGTCTGGAGCTGGTGCAGCTCGACCCAGGCGCAAGGAGGAAGGGTCCTAGAGCCACGGGACGTGTGCCAGACTCCCGTGGTCTTGTTCCACATACGACATATCGAAGTGAAGGGACGTGGCTGCAAACGGGGATCCGGTCCCTAGACTAGAGGAGAAGAACCAACGTGCTCATCTAGTAAAACTGGAGGCCAAGGTGACTGCAATCACCGAGGCCTCATCTGTGCTCACCTTCCAGTGGATTCATGTGCAGAGGGCCATGGGATCCGCGGACACCGGCTCAGGGCACTGTGTGCGTAGGTGCGGGACAGGAGGACAAGAAGTCAGCGCAGGAAGACGACCAGAGAAAGGAACACATGAAGGGTGCACCGCACTTGACCTCCGAACTACCCGGGATCGACTGGAGCCCATCACGGTGGAACCCAGGACTCCAAAGGCGGTCACTGACTAGTCGTGTTGCTTTGGAACCTGCTACAGTGAGTAAAAACCTTGAGACTGCATCCCTGTGTCGCTCCGTTATTCGCCTGAGCCCAAGCCCTGCACCCCCACCATCATAGACTATTATCCCCATCGTCCCTGAGGCCCAGCTCTACCTGTAGAGAGCTATACCAACTCAGCTGCATCACCATCTGCCTCAGAGGCCCCATCTCGCAGGGCTGACTATCTCCGGCCGAGTACCACAGGTGCCGTCACGAATAACTATCATCATCCCTTGTAAATAATCCCCCATTTAACAACCACTTCCGGGGTCACGGGATCGGGCCCTGTCGCCGTGACATCCCCAAGGAACAAAAAAGCCGCGGCCCGGTAACGAGTAACCCCCACAGCCCCGGTGGGCGAGTCACAAACACACATTGGGTCACAGTATCACTCCGCTCTTACTAAGGCCTGCGCCACACATCCGTGCCTCCGGCACGTGTTTGTCATTTTTTACACGTACCGGCGGCACGGAGACACTTTAACCAATGCTACCCTATTGTAGCAGGCACACACACGTAAAACCACACGGAACGTGTGTCCGTGTGCGTTTGTACGTGTGTGCGATTTTCAAAGCGCTGACATGTCAGTGTTTTCTCCGGCAGCACGGGTGTTACACGGCCCGCACCCGTACCACACGGGTGTAGTGTGGATGCGGTCCCGTGTGACACGCGCCGGAGAAAACACACATGTCAGTGAAAAAAAACCAAAACATTTACTCACCTTCTCCAGCCCTCCTGTCTCTGCCGCTGCTGCCTCTTGCTGCCGACCGCCGCTCATTAATCTCATAGAGTATTCACTTCACTGCCTGGCAGCAGCAGCAGCGGGGAGACGGGAGGGCTGGAGACCGAGGATCAGCACCACGGACAGCAGCGCGGACATCAGGAAGGACCAGGTGAGTATAATAATTACTGATTCTACGTGTGCTATCGCGGATAGCACACGTAGAACACACGTGTCACGCACGTACCAGAGACACGTACTTACCTGCACGCAACACGCAGGGAAAATACGTGTCTCTCGGCACGTGCGTGAAATTCACGTGAGTGTGGCAGAGGCCTAACTGTGCGCGAGTGATACTGCTTCCAGCCAGCAGAGGGAGCAACCACTGAGGAACGCAGGGGGACCTGACTGCAACTCAGATCTGTATGTGAGAGCCCATGCACTTGACAGCTCTAATTGTTTGGGGTCTGCTTTCTTTTGGGGGTAAACTTAGCAGTACATAGGGAATAAAATGTAAGCTGTGTTTCCGCAAAAATAATACCTACCCCGAAAATAAACCCTAATGTGTCTTTTGGAGCAAAAAATAATATAAGATCCTGTCTTTTATTTTCGGGGAAGTAGTTCTTTTGGGTGGATATCATTGCCCTGCTATATGAGGATATGCCAATGTCAAGTAACAAAATGTAGCCGAGCTATATTGGATAGTCACACAAACAACTGGCCTGCTTGTTTATGGTTTCCAGGTAGCAGCAGTTTTAGTTTAACTGGGAAAAAAAATCATCAACGGTAAAAAAATAGAAGCGCAAACATGAAAAATTGGAATATATTCTACAAGGACTCCTTCACACAACCTTATTTTATGGCATTTATAAAGCATGTAGAACATTTTTTTACTTTAATTTTTTGGGAATTTTTTTTTTCTTACACATACTATTTCTGGCAATTTCCAGCCCCATCAGGGAAGCCTATGGGATATAGATGACAAAAAAGCAAGATGAGGCTGCCCCCCCCCCAACAAAAAAAAGTCACCAAAACAAATTGTAGGTCGTACATTTAATAATCCACTACAGGCTGTAAAGCAATGTTTGGTGAAACAAAAAGCCATGAAAATCTGCAAGAAAAAAGGAGCTGTTTTTTTTCCCAAAAAGCTGTGTCGGAAACCAGCCTAAACATTCAAGAACAAATCATGAGAATCCCTGTTCTCCGAAGATTGGAGTTAATAAATGACAGAATATTTCACACTTTGAGTCTTGGAAAGAAGAGTAAAGTGATTTCTGCATGTAATATTAAACATTGGCCACCAGGGGGAGCTGATTTTTCGGTAACTGTAAACTAAGACAGCAGATCTTGTCTCCGTAGGTAAAAATCACACGGACTGTAATAATATTGCAACCTCGTCATCCTGAGTTCAGGCCCCGGCATTAAGCAATGGTCAGTCCTAAGGATATGGCATCACTTACCGAGATAGTAAAACCCTTTTAACCCTTGCACTGCTGCTCAAATAGCAACAGCAGGTGTTAAAGGGTTAATCCCAAAATCACAAGTTACCAAGTTTTGAAGTCCAATCACTGGAGCCACCAACAAACCTGAGATCGGGCCTACAGAACCCCTGGAATGGCATGCTGTAAGGCAATGAGACTGCCGGAAAAAGAGGAATACAATGATCTGCTATTTCCAAACAGTCCTATAGACAATGAATGGAGCAGAGGTTGAAACTGCGCACCTCCACTGCATTAATGCCAGGGCTACAGAGCCCCGTTCTTGGGGTTCTAGATTCCCTTGGTGGTTTGACTCCTAGTGGTCCGATCTTCAGCTTCCAGAAAGTTATACCAGATCTTATCCCTAAGGGATAACTTGTGATTTTAGGAGTAATTCTCTAACTATTAAAGGGGTTGTCCCTCTAAATACATATCCAGATTGCTGGAGTTCAGACTGCGGGGACCCTCAATGACTCGGAGAACTGCAGCTCTGAGGGGTGGTAGTGCACGTGTGGCCTCTGTTTCATCAGATCCCTGGGGGTCAAACTGCGGGGACCCTCAATGGCTCAGAGAACAGCGGCCCTGTGGGGTGGTAGTGCACATGTGCCCTCTGCTTCAGTCACTCCATTTATTCAGATTGCTGGGGTTCAAACTGCGGGGACCCTCGATGTCTCGGAGAACAGCGGCCCCATGGAGTGGTAGTACATGTGTGGCCTCTGCTTCATTCACTCTCACCTATTCAGATCGCTGGGGGTCCGATTGTAGGGACCCTCAATGGCTAGGAGAACAGTGGCCCTGTGGGGTGGTAGTGCACATGTGGCCTCTACTTCATTGGATCGCTGGGGGTCCAACTGTGGGGACCATCAATGTCTCGGAGAACAGCGGCCCCATGGAGTGGTAGTGCATGTGTGGCCTCTGCTTCATTCACTCTCACCTATTTAGATCGCTGGGGGTCCGATTGTAGGGACCCTCAATGGCTAGAAGAACAGTGGCCCTGTGGGGTGGTAGTGCACATGTGGCCTCTACTTCATTAGATCGCTGGGGGTCCAACTGTGGGGACCATCAATGTCTCGGAGAATAGTGGCCCCATGAGATGGTAGTGCATGTGTGGCCTCTGTTTCATTCACTCTCACCTATTTAGATCGCTGGGGTCCGATTGTAGGGACCCTCAATGGCTAGAAGAACAGTGGCCCTGTGGTGTGGTAGTACACATGTGTCCTCTACTTCATTAGATCGCTGGGGGTCCAACTGTGGGGACCCTCAATGTCTCGGATAATAGTGGCCCCATGAGGTGGTAATGCATGTGTGGCCACTGCTTCATTCACTCTCACCTATTCAAATTGCTGGGGGTCTGATTGTAGGGACCCTCAATGGCTATGAGAACAGTGGCCCCGTGGGGTGGTAGTGCACGTGTGGCCTCTACTTCATCAGATCACTGGGAGTTAAACTGCAGGGACCCTCGATGTCTCGGAGAATAGTGGCCCCATGAGGTGGTAGTGCATGTGTGGCCTCTGCTTCATTCACTCTCACCTATTCAGATCGCCGGGGGTCTGATTGTAGGGACCCTCAATGTCTCGGAGAACAGCGGCCCTGTGGGGTGGTAGTGCACGTAAGGCCTCTGCTTCAGTCACTCAGACAGATCTCCCATACATTAACACAACCTTTACTTACTATAATAATAGAGGCATATTAAGATCCAGCAACCGCAGATAATCTGCTTGCTGATGGTTTCCAGATAACTACCAATTTTTCACATAGCACAGCAAAGTCACACATTGAAAAATAAGTGAAAACAGCAAAAAATTATAATGAAGATTACATATATGTAGATAGGCTGATAAATATTTGGTGACTCGGTGTGACAGCACTGATAACGGGGGTCACGGCTTGATCAGTAGGTGTGGCCGGACGGTCTATCACGTCGCTGATGGTTTGGAGTGTGAGTGGTGCAGAGAAGTGAGGAAACTCAAGATGAGACATCCTGTGTGCTGCGGTTTCCTCCGTGTCACAGCTGCGCTCTCTGCGGGGAGCGTTACATCTAATCTTAATGAATCTCTGACCTGAGTTAATATCTACAATGTGCAACTAGAGATAAGCGACGAGAGGGCACCATGCCAGACCTGTCACAGCCCCCAGAAGACATTTTTAATCAAAACCTACTGCAATTGGGACAATAAAAAAAAATTGGTCGCAAAAATGCACAATTGTGACATTTGTGGAGTTTCGGAATATTGTGCGTCACGCGGAGTATAGACTTTTTTTCCAAAGCAAACAGATATAATATATCCGTAAGCTGCAGCACTACATGCTCTCGGTTAATGTATAACTATATCTATGGCAATAAAAAAAAAAAAGTCAATATGTGTCTGAGGCTTGAAACACACATCCGTGAAAAACGTGCGTGTTTGGTCCGTTTCCGTGTATACTGGAGACACGGCCAAACGTGCACCAATGTTACCATATCTATAAATAAACAATAATAATAATAATAATAATAATAATAATAATAATATCTCAGCGGTTACACTTGCGTTTTTGGTTATGTCCGTTAGTCCGTCTCTGTGATGCGTTTTGTGGGCCGTGTCTCACGCCAGCATGTCCGTTTTGTGCACGGAGAACGCATCCACGGACACCATTAAAATCAATGATTTGGTTCAAACAATTAATGAAACACGGATACGTGCTCTAATGGTGCGTGTGCGTGCTGCAGATTTAACAATTGTGAATGTAAAATCGGCCAGCAGGTGTAAGGTATAAGAATCGTGCAGCCGTCCTGCATTACTAGCTGGCTAGGCACATTGTGTGTATTTCCAAATGCACATGTCTAATTCCTTGTCAGTGCTTTAAGTGTGTCTAAAAATTTAAAGAAAATATGTCTCCCCGAGTTGATACCGAAAGAATCATCACTGCTGTCGAACGGCATCCTGTACTGTGGGACACCAGAATTGAAGGCTACAGGGATCGGCTAATAGTGGAGAGGGCATGGGAGGATGTTGCCCAAGAACTTTATCCTAACAATGGATGGGAGCGATGTTCTCCAGTTAGGCTATGTGCGCACGTTGCGTCGGAGTACCTGCAGTTTATTCTGCACGTTTTCCTTCCCTTGGTTTTTGACCAAATGGCTTTTGACCATTTTTTAGCGCTAAAAACGCATGCGTTTTTACCGCGTTTTTAGTGCGTTTTTAGCGCTTTTTACCTGCGTTTTCACCTGCGTTTCTGCAGATGCGTTTTTGAGATCAAGACACTGAGAAATAAAGTTGAATTAGTCAAAAAGAATGAAAAAAGAGAAAAAAAGTCTAAAATTAACTTTTAATAAAATTAAATGGGAAATTATCAATTTTATTGTAATAATAGCGGTTATGCACATTTTAACAGAAAAATAGCTAAAGTTTATTATTTTTTTACATTTAAATTTTCGGTTATTGTGTGTGTGTAAAGGAACATTAGAACCCATTAATTTTATGCCAGAAAAGCATGCGTTTTTGGAGCCAAAAACGCAGTTGAAAAGCAGGTAAAAAGCATGAAAAACGCAGGAATTGTGATTTTGGTTGCTTTTTGCCATTTCTCATTGACTCCAATGTTAAGGAAACGCTGCAGAAATGGCAAAAACAACTGACATGCTGCTTCTTTTTCAGCATGGTTTTTGACCACAAATATGCAAATTAAACGCTGCTGAACAAAAAGCAAAGTGCAGACAGGATTTCTGCTTTTACCATAGACTTTGCTGGAAATCAAAAACGCATGCCTTTTTGCCCAAAAACGCTGCTGCCAAAAACGCTGCAGAAACGCGGGAAAAAACGCAACGTGCGAACATAGCCTTAAACGTGCTCGTTTTGGTAAGTTTTTTTTTTTGGGTTATATTATCTATTTTCATGTAAATATTTTTTCATAAAATTATGTTATGTGTTTAATTTAAAAATTAGTATTATAAATTCTCAATTATTAAAATATTTTTCAATCATACTCTATGTATATAGATACAATTTATAATGTCCCATAATAGTAGCATGTTCAAATATACAGAACATATTGTTATTTTCACTTTTAAACATCCTTCACACAATTTGCTAATTTAATAATGTTTATGTCTAAATGTCCGATTATTACAAGTCTATATTTAATTGTGTTGTTTGTTATTTTTATCAAAAAAAAAAAAAAAGTGTAATGGTTTTTTTTTTTGGATGAATTGTAACGATAGCTAATTTAATTATTATATTTATGACTTTACTAATTTGGTACATTTTATCTTAAAAATCTATGTGTAATCCTATTTTTCGTGGTTAAAATATGTATTTATTTTACATCATTAGTGATATGTTTTATGTTATTGTCTTTAAAAATATAAATTAAATGTTACAAAAACAAAATACCAAAAAAAAAAAATAAATGGGGTTTTTTTTTCTCATCTATTTCTATAGTCGATACAGTTCGCAGACGATGGAGATCTGCAAGAGATCAATATCGGAGGGAGTTTAATCCCATTCCGTCTTCCTCATTGTCAACCCGAAAAAGGCGTTATGTTTATTTTAATAATCTGGATTTCTTGAGACCAATAATGGAGGTCACCCAGTACGTTGTCTTTCATCATTTTTATGAAATAATGCTTTTAAAAATTTTATTCTAAAAAAAAAATAACATTAAATTTACCATGCCAAATAATTTTTTTCTAAATTATTTCACATAATTACTAGTGATGAGCGAGTACTATAAAGCTCGGGTGCTCGAGGCTCGGGCCGAGCATCCCAAGATACTCGTGTACTCGGCCCGAGCACCCCAAGATACTCGTGTACTCGGCCCGAGCACCGAGCCCAATGTTATCCTATGGGAGACCCGAGTATTTTTGTGAAATGACCCCGGCAGCATGTAGAAACCATAAAACTGTAAATTAAAAAAAAAAACGTGCGTGTGTGTGTAAGCGTGCATATATATATACACGCGGAGTGGAGTGCGGGAGGGGCCGTAGCCGAGCGGGGAAGTGTCGGGCTAAAGGCACGGTCATTCTGTGAGGGCCGGCCAATCACTGCAATTCCACAAGTAACAGAGCTGTGGCATTGCGGTCTGCCAGCCAATCCCTGCATGAGGGCTGGCTCTCAAAAGAGCGCCAACATGAAGACCACGAGTACAGCACGAGTATCGCGAAATTACTCGGTACCGCCGAGTAGCCCGAGTACATTGATACTCGTGCGAGTACCGAGTAGTGACAAGCATACTCGCTCAACACTAATAATTACAGGACAGATGACAATCTTGATGATTTAGATGAGCAATCTGCCACAATACAATCTGCATCTGCCACTTCTGAGGCTGAAGTTGAACCATGTGTAGCCAATACCCAAGAAACTGACAGACCTGACAGTCATCAAAGTGAACATCAAACCAGTGACACAGGTGTGTTATCAACAGTACAAACTCAGGAAACTTCAACCCAACCAACCATTCCAAGTCGTCCACAATCTCCTATAGCAACAAATGTCCCACGCTTTAATCCAATTACACTAAGGGGTCGAAGAATGAGAAGGGGGGATGATATGAGAACTTTGCCTGAATTAATAGACACAAGAGTGATGAATATTATGAATAGTTTAATTCCTGAAACTGATTGTGAACGGTTTTGTAGATCATTGCCAACAAGTCTATCAAAAATAGATTCAGAACATCAGGATAGGGTTAGGGCTGCTATAATTACCCTTATAGATGCCTGTCAAAAAACACCATTTCCAAATAATGTTCTACTAACAATAGAGCAGTGGCGCACTAATTTCCATGACACTAGTAGTGATGTTGCAGTAAGGCTATGTGCGCATGTTGCGTCGGAGTACCTGCAGTTTATTCTGCACGTTTTCCTTCCCTTGGTTTTTGACCAAATGGCTTTTGACAATTTTTTAGCGCTAAAAACGCATGCGTTTTTACCGCGTTTTTAGTGCGTTTTTAGCGCTTTTTACCTGCATTTTCACCTGCGTTTCTGCAGATGCGTTTTTGAGATCAAGACACTGAGAAATAAAGTTGAATTAGTCAAAAAGAATGAAAAAAGAGAAAAAAAGTATAAAATTAACTTTTAATAAAATTATATGGGAAATTATCAATTTTAATGTAATAATAGTGGTTATGCAGATTTTAACAGAAAAATAGCTAAAGTTTATTATTTTTTAACATTTAAATTTTCGGTTATTGTGTGTGTGTAAAGGAACATTAGAACCCATTAATTTTTGGCCAGAAAAGCATGCGTTTTTGAAGCCAAAAACGCAGTTGAAAAGCAGGTAAAAAGCATGAAAAATGCAGGAATTGTGATTTTGGTTGCTTTTTGCCATTTCTCATTGACTCCAATGTTAAGGAAACGCTGCAGAAATGGCAAAAACAACTGACATGCTGCTTCTTTTTCAGCATGGTTTTTGACCACAAATATGCAAATTAAACGCTGCTGAACAAAAAGCAAAGTGCAGACAGGATTTCTGCTTTTCCCATAGACTTTGCTGGAAATCAAAAACGCATGCGTTTTTGCGCAAAAACGCTGCAGCTAAAAACGCTGCAGAAAAGCGGAAAAAAACGCAACGTGCGAACATAGCCTAACACAATCTATACCAATGTCTAACCAACCAACTTCAACTAATATCACTAGTCAGTTGACAAATCCTACTGCTCGAACCTATGATATTCCAAACATATTGAATGTGTCACAACCTTCTCAGATATCAATGTTGCCTGCCCAACATACAAACATGCCCTCAACTAGTACATTACCATCAACAGTTAATGTTAACCCTACTTTCCCCACTCAAATCCAGCAACTTAGTCAAGCTCAAATGAATCCGACCATTTTTCCAAATATACCAAATATTAATCCAATATTAAATGTCAATCCATCTTTGTTCCATGCCCAAACTAGTGCACAATCAGTATTACAGACCCCACACATGCCAAATCCTTACCCATACACTCCACAACAACAAAATCAGCCAAATATTATATATACTCAACCGATTGGACAATCTGTGTATGCTCAAAACACACAGGTATTACCTTCTACCTCAGGTGCTGATGTGACAATATTGCCATGTACCAGTAGAACAATACCTACCACAAGTGTTACTCTAACATCTGCAGAAGCAGATTGTCACATAAGTGTGAGTCAAGAGTCGGGTAATAGTAACGATGCATTTTATGATTAATGTTTTTTTTTGTTTTTTTTTTTGTTTTTTTTGTTTTTTCTTAATTTTTGAATAAAATGTAATTTCATTGTAAGGTAATAACAATGAATATTGAAAATATTATGAAATGTAATAAAATATTGATTACATTCAATAATATATTACAAGCCTGATCTAATTTGGTTTGCATGTTTTTGTTTTTGTTTCAAATATTAATAAACCATAATATGTTGAATGTCTTTCATTATCAATAATGTATGTTTACAAAATATTTTGTTTTTACATATGTTTTTTGTAAGATAACTTTACGCAATTAAAATAGTCTAAGTAGCTTCATACCAATGTTCCATTATTATTTCACATTCTTTATGATGTTAAATAAAGACTGTTTTTTGAAAAATATCACTATGTTCATTTCATTTATTTTTTTTTTTTATTTAAATTGTTAACTAGCTTGTATTTTTAAACAAATAATTTAACATATTATAAATAATAGGCTGATCATGTAAACATTATAAATATTACACATATATTCTAGGTAATTGTATTACCAACTAAATCACTACTTGGCTAAATGTGGAACACGACGGGACAATATTATTCTGTTCAAGTCGGCAAAATATGAAAACAACATACTCACAACATGTGTTTCTTCAATAATAATCCATTTAGATTTCAAAAAACAAGGCAGGATGCATTGAGGATAGGTACAGGTCTGAGACGGCTACGCGCTTTGTCGCCCCCTAATGACATCATCAGTTTACATATGCTTGTGGGCGTGACTAAACTGTACAGCTAAATTAATTAATTATTTAAAAAAAAGAAAAACGTGTGTCCCCCCCACAATTTTGAAACCAGCCAGGGAAAGTAACACAGCAGAAGGCAGGTATTATCAGGATGGGGAGCCCCACGGTCTGGGGAGCCCCCCAGCCTAACAATATCGGCCCTCTGATGCCCAGAATAGCCTCATCAATGAGATGAGACTGCTCTGGCACTTTTCCCGGCTCTTCCCGATTTACCCTGGTGCGTTGGCAAATCGGGGTAATAAGGAGTTATTGGCAGCCCATAGCTGCCAATAAGTCCTAGATTAATCATGTCAGGCGTCTTGGAGACACCTTCCATGATTAATCTGTAATTGACAGTAAAAAAAACACACACACCCGAAAAATCCTTTATTATAAATAAAAATCACAAACACATTCCCTCATTACCAATTTATTAACCCCGACAAACCCTCCATGTCCGGCGTAATCCACGGTCCTACAGCGTCGCGTCCACCTCTGCTGCATGCAGGTGACAGGAGCTGCAGAAGACACCGCCGCTCCGGTCACCTCCACGCAGCTAATGAGGTGAGTATCGCGAACAGCTGCTGTCACTGAGTTTACTCGCGGCCACCGCTGGATCCAGCGGTGGCCGCGAGTTACCTGACTGACAGCAGCTGATCGCGCTAATCATCTCATTAGCTGCGTGGAGGTGACCGGAGCGGCGGTGTCTTCTGCAGCTCCTGTCACCTGCATGCAGCAGAGGTGGACGCGACGCTGTAGGACCGTGGATTACGCCGGACATGGAGGGTTTGTCGGGGTTAATAAATTGGTAATGAGGGAATGTGTTTGTGATTTTTATTTATAATAAAGGATTTTTCGGGTGTGTGTGTTTTTTTTACTGTCAATTACAGATTAATCATGGAAGGTGTCTCCAAGACGCCTGACATGATTAATCTAGGACTTATTGGCAGCTATGGGCTGCCAATAACTCCTTATTACCCCGATTTGCCAACGCACCAGGGTAAATCGGGAAGAGCCGGGTACAGCCCCAGAACTGTCGCATATAATGTATGCGGCAATTCTGGGCGGCTGCTGACTGATATTGTTAGGGTGGGTGGCCCCCCATAACGTGGAGCTCCCCATCCTGAGAATACCAGCCTTCAGCCGTATGGCTTTATCTGGCTGGTATTAAAATTGGGGGGGATCGCACGCCATTTTTTGTAATTATTTATTTATTTATTTTACTGCACAGTATAGACACGCCCACCGGCTGCTGTGATTGGGTGCAGTGTGACACCTGTCACTCAGCATGGTGGGCGTGTCTCACTGCAACCAATCACAGCCGCCGGTGGGCGGGTAAAGCAGGGAATACGAGATTGATTAATGGGCGGCCGGCTTTTTCAAATTAGAAAAAGCCGCCGGAGCAGTGTGAACGCCGTGCAGCGCCGGTGATCGGGGAACGGTGAGTATGAGAGAGGGGGGGACACTTCAGTCACTCGGGGGATTAGTGGTCACCGGTGAATCCTTCACAGGTGACCGCTAATCAGTACACGGCACAAAGACAGAGCCGCGGCATGACAATGAAGTCGGGTGAAGTTCACCCGAGTTCATTCTCATCCCGCTACTCTGTCTTCCGACATGTAGTAACGACATTTTGCATCACACACATACATTTCACACGGACAACACATACACATGTCAGTTATTTCACTCACGCACACACGGACATTCCACACGCACATACGGCTAGCAGACGGGATACACACGCAGGCCACACAGACCATAAAAACGGACATAAAAAACGGAAAACGGACCCGAAAAACGGCCCGTTTTACACGGACGTGGTTTTCACGGATGTGTGGCGGAGCCCTAAGGAAGAATATTCCCCTGAAGATTAGTGCACCTGAATCAAGATTTAGGGAAAAGCCTGGACCCTGCCGGCTATGGAGACGGCACGATAAACCTGTCCCTCTATATGGGCCGGCTACATGATCAGATTTCATTACTTACCCAGATTTAACAAGACATTCGTGTGTCTTCAAAATATCCCTAAGATGTATGCAGCGGAGAGGATCCCGATCCTAAGAAGAGAAAAGAAGAATGAGGATTTGGGCATTGGAGTCTTCAATTGGAACAGTCACTTTTATGTTTACACTAGCTGTAGTACCTGGCGTTGCCCAGGATAGTAACTGTCTGTCTCTCTCCCAGTCTGTCTGTCTGTCTATCTCTGTGTGTGTGGCTCTGTCTCTGTGTCTGTCTCTTTCCCTATCTGTCTGTTTGTGTCTATCTCTGTCTGTCTCGTTCTAGGTCTGTCTCGTTCTAGGTCTGTCTCTTTTCCCCCTCTGTCTCGTTCCCCCTCTGTCTCGTTCCCCCTCTGTCTCTTTTCCCCCCTCTGTCTCTTTTCCCCCCTCTGTCTCTTTTCCCCCCTCTGTCTCTTTTCCCCCTTCTGTCTCTTTTCCCCCTCTGTCTCTTTTCCCCCCTGTCTCTTTTCCCCCCTCTGTCTCTTTTCCCCCCTCTGTCTCTTTTCCCCCCTCTGTCTCTTTTCCCCCTTCTGTCTCTTTTCCCCCTCTGTCTCTTTTCCCCCCTGTCTCTTTTCCCCCCTCTGTCTCTTTTCCCCCTTCTGTCTCTTTTCCACCCTCTGTCTCTTTTCCCCCTTCTGTCTCTTTTCCACCCTCTGTCTCTTTTCCCCCCTCTGTCTCTTTTCCCCCCTGTCTCTTTTCCCCCCTCTGTCTCTTTTCCACCCCTCTGTCTCTTTTCCCCCTTCTGTCTCTTTTCCCCCCTCTGTCTCTTTTCCACCCCTCTGTCTCTTTTCCCCCCTGTCTCTTTTCCCCCCTCTGTCTCTTTTCCCCCTTCTGTCTCTTTTCCCCCCTCTGTCTCTTTTCCCCCTTCTGTCTCTTTTCCACCCTCTGTCTCTTTTCCCCCCTCTGTCTCTTTTCCCCCCTCTGTCTCTTTTCCACCCCTCTGTCTCTTTTCCCCCTTCTGTCTCTTTTCCACCCCTCTGTCTCTTTTACCCCTCTGTCTCTTTCCCCCTCTGTCTATCTCGTTCCCTGTCTGTCTCTTTGACTCTCTCTCTCTTTCCCTGTCTGTCACTCTCTGTCTGTGCTTATGTCTGTGTCTCTTTTTGTCTCTCTCTATCCGTCTCTCCACCAACATCTTATTACCTCACACATAAGCTTCTTATACTAACTATTTATTTTGTTCCTATAGCAACTACTGACAGCTGCTATTAATAAGCCGTAGCTCCTATCTCCATTGACTTTAATGGAAACAGGTGTTTTGGAGAGTAACTGTAAAGTGTGGGGTTACATTTTCCTGTCAAAACATAGTCTATCACGTTCCCTGAGTCACATGGGGTGTCTGTGCAAAATTTCGTGATTGTAAATGCTGATTCCTTTAGCGGACATACATACACACACACACACACACACACACACATACATACACTCAGCTTTATATATTAGATTTCAGATTTCTTCAAATTATCTCTTGATCTGGGTTGAAACTCCAATTCCCCTGCCCATGAGATAACCGAGTAATAAACTACTGTCTGCCTGCTGCCACCCCGGGGCAAGCTTAGGGCACCAGTCTGTACAGTAAAGTAAATGGTAAGCTGCTCTGTCCCCCTAATGGTGGACAAAATAGTGTCCCTTTGTATGTAAATCTGAAAATTAAACGATAATAGGTAGAGTTTGTCACCCCCCAAAAAAGTATATACCATCCTATAGAGGACTGAGCCCCTATAAAACTCATATCGCCTTTAGTGGGACATAAAAACATGTAAATGAGGGCTCCATGGTGCCCACCTGTCATGGCAAAGAGCTTAGTGCACTGTTTCCCCCCCCCCCTCAGTCAATATGGCGTGCACGGCCCCTTATGTTGATTGACAGCACTCACTAGCCCAGAGTGTCTGAACTGAAATCCCAGCCCTGCATGCCCTCTGACACATACAGTGTTAGTGCGGACATGCTCTCATCCCTCTCTTCTGTCTCCATCGGTGATTCTGTATGCAGCAACCAGCTCTGGACAAGAGAGAGGGAGAAGATCACGCCTGCGCTGTCACGGCGTTTGCGCGCTCTGATTCTGCAGTGTTAGTGTGGATGTGCTCTCATAACTCTCTCTTGCCTATGACGGCCGCCCGCTACTCTGTGATTCTATGGGTTACAACTGCGCTGACACTGTGTGCTCTGTGTCTGCAGTGTTAGTGTTGACACCCTCTCATCCCTCTCTCCTGCCACCAGCCTAGCCCTGTCACTGGTCCGGGACTGATGGCACGACGGGGTACATGGACCCTAGGTCGTGAAGTAGCTTCAGGCAACCCGACAATTCATCTGAATAGAACGGAGCATTTACGATCCGTTCCCACCCGCTCCAGAATCGGGGATTTAGCGCAAAAAGGGGGATAGGACTTTCCAACCAAAATGGTCCAGAAAATCCCAAGCGTGAGCCCTGAGAGCAAGCTCCCATACTTAGCCATAGTAGGGAACGGGGCTCGGCTAGTTCCACGCTACCGGGCCATCAAGTTGAAGTCTAAACTAAGTGCTAGGAGGCAGGTCACGGATCACCAGGCAGCACCACTTGGGGACGGGACCCGGACAGGCTCCCCTCAGCGGCAGCGGTACCGAAAGACTTTGTTTACCCGGTTATCAGTGTCTGCTTATGAACTGAGTGAGTACAAGAGTAACCTCTGCATCCCTGGGTCACCCCCTACCCGTGGAGGGTTACAACACCTTGCCGCCCCGTTCCATCACCCCAGGTACTCCCAACAGCAGCGGTGGTACTCCCAATTACCACACACCATGGGTGGCGTCATGAACTATAACTCCCCTGTAAATACCCCCCTTTTCATTCGAGTTCACCGCATGACCCCCAGGTCCGGAGACTCTCGAGCCACAGCGAACCCGGATCAGAGCAGCTCGGCTGCTTCCACGGGAGCAGTACACCTGCACTGACACTGTTTGTGCGCTCTAATTCTGCAGTGTTAGTGTGGACACCCTCAAATCTTGCCAACGACGGTCGCCCGCTCCTGTGTGATTCTATGTGCAATAATGCAGACAGGAGGGATGAGATCACAACTGGGCTGACACTGTTTGTGTGCTCTGTTTCTGCAGTGTTAGTGTGGATATCCTCTCATCCCGCTCTCCTGCCTACGACGGATGCCCGCTACTGTGTGATTTTGTATGCAATAAGTAACTTCACACAGGAGAGAGGGATGAAATTATGGATGCACTGACACGGCGTTTGTGCGCTCTGTTTCTGCAGTGTTAGTGTGGATGCACTCTCATCCCTCTCTCCTGCCTATGACGGCCGTCCGCTCCTGTGTGAGTCTGTGTAATAAGGAACTGCAGACAGGAGAAAGGGATTAGATCACATTCGCACTGTCAATCCGTATGTGCACTTGGTTGCTGCAGTGTCAGTGTGGCCATACTCTCAACCCTCTCTCATGTCTATGCGGGCCGCCCGTGTGATTCTGTGTGCTGCAGCAACAGAGGTATGAGAGGGCTAGTACTGACACTGTGTGTGCTCACTCCTGCTGTGTCAGTGCGTCCTTGCTCTCCTCCTTTTCTCCTGTTTACACCAGACTGCTGCTATTTTCTGATCCTTTTTGCAGAAAGTGGAGAGAGGTATGAATATTTGTCCAGTGTCAGGAGAGAGATATGAGATCACGCCAGCACTGACACTGTGTCTGTAGTCGATATCTGTAGTGTTAGTGCGTACATGCTCTCATCCCTCTCTCCTGTCTACACCTGCCGGCCGCTACTGTAGGATCCTGTGTATAGCAAGTGGTTGCAGACAGGAGAAATAGATGAGAATTCCCCAGCACTGACACTGTGTATACTTGGTTCCTACAGTGTCAGTGCAGATAGGCAGCGCTCGCTCTGGGCAGGTGAGTGCTGTCAATTAACATAAGGGGAGGTGTGGCTCATTTCACCGAGCCCTTGGTCACACCTAGGGTGCACCGAGGAGCACTCATAATATATCTGTGCATACGGTGCTGTATTAAATGATAACTTTCAGAACACTAGATCTCATTTCATACACGCTTTCCGTTCTGATCAGTGGCAGGAGAAGTGCATGCTGGGAAATGAGGAAAGCCAGGTACAGTACATATAGTACTGGCAGAATGCCGATGATAAAACACCTTTGGTTCGAAAAAAAAGTGATTGGCAGGTCAGAGACCACGAGACTCGGGAGAATTCCTAAACATTTTGGATGAATATGGGAAATAAAAGTAGTTTTATCTTGTGTGGATTGGCGAAAACAAAGTCATGTTTTTCTGCAGGTTTTGTGTGAAATGACAGGTATGCTATAACCTTAAAGCTGGTGTAGTCTCCAAAATATCAAACTGGACGTGATTTATACCGGAAGTGACAACTACTTTCCAGAGGCTGAAATTTGCAGTTTAGACACCTCTCCATGCTCCCATAGGAATCTCATGGCTTCCTTGGTGGGGGAGGAGGGGGCAGGAACGAGCCCATGAGAGAACTCAACCGAGAGTCAAATATTAACTCTGTGCCCTAAATCTAAGTCAGATCCCCTGACGCTGAAGGTTACACTCTTTTTCCATTTTGCATTAACTCCTTTTCAGCAGCAAAATCACAGAAAGTCTAAAGCCTCGTTCAGACATGCAATATTCTGTCCAAATTCTATTCCTGTTTTCCACGCATACAAAATAGACCCAATTATTTCCTTTTGGGCTGTTTACAGGACAATTTTTGGTGGGTAGGAGGCTGGAACTGAGTGTCCATATAAAAGCAAACCACCGAGATGTGTCCATTTTTGATTTGACAGAAGGATCAGAAAAAAACAGACATCTGAATGAGACCCAATATCTAATATATAGAGCTGAGTGTGTGTGTGTGTGTGTGTGTGTGTGTGTGTGTGTGTAAGTGTGTAAGTATGTCCGCTAATGGAATCCGCACCGTCGCATTTACAATCACAAAATTTTGCACAGATGCTCAATGTGACCCAGGGAAGGTCATAGACTATGTTTTGACAGGAAACTTTAACCCCGTGCTTTACAGTTACTCTCCAAAAAACAGCCTACATTAAAGTGAATGGAGCCTGGAACTACTGGTTATTAATAGCAGCTGTGATTGGTTGCTATAGGAACAAAGGACAGTCACAGTAAGAAACTTATGTGTGAGGTAATATGATGTCGGTGGAGACATGGATAGAGAGAGACAGACAGTAAAAGAGACAGACAGACGGGGAAAGAGACAGACGGGGAAAAAGACAGACAGAGACAGACAGGGAAAGAGACAGACAGAGACAGACGGGGTAAGAGACAAAGACAGACGGGGTAAGAGACAGACAAAGACAGACGGGGTAAGAGACAGACAAAGACAGACGGGGAAAGACAGACAAAGACAGACGGGGAAAGAGACAGACGGGGAAAGAGACAGACGGGGAAAGAGACAGACGGGGAAAGAGACAGACGGGGAAAGAGACAGACGGGGAAAGAGACAGACGGGGAAAGAGACAGACGGGGAAAGAGACAGACGGGGAAAGAGACAGACGGGGAAAGAGACGGAAAGAGAGAGACAGACGGGGAAAGAGACAGACGGGGAAAGAAACAGACAGAGACAAACGGGGAAAGAAACAGACAGAGACAGACGGGGAAAGAGACAGACAGAGACAGACGGGGAGAGAGACAGACAGAGACTGACGGGGAAAGAGACTGACGGGGAAAGACACAGACAGAGACTGACACAAACAGACAAGGAAAGAGACAGACAGACTGAGACACAAAGACAGAGACTGGGAGAGAGACAGTAACAGTTACTATCCCGGCAACGCCCAGGTGCTACAGCTAGTTGGAAATAAGGTTCTGTCTTTGTTCCTGTGTCCATTTGCAAACATTAATTTGACTTTTTTATGCTTCTTTTGGAGTAATAGCTTCTTGCTGGCAGAGTGCTCTTTCAGCCCATGTTGATACAGTACTCCTGTCACTGTGGATAATGACACAATCTTCCATCTTCCGCCAGCATCTTCACAAGGTCTTTTGCTTTTCTTCTTGCTGCCATGTGGAAAAAAGATGACAACACACAGATCCATTTCTCAGATCTGACTCATGTGTCAGCAAAAACTCCAGATGCAATAAAGACGTCATCGGTTTTGAAAGGATCCATTGCAACTATTAACATATGAAACTATATATGGCTATATGGATGCCATATGAATGTAAAGGTGAAGAACGGATACATTTTCATATACTTATATGATCTTAGCTATAAAAGGGAGCTGAGAAAGTATAAACTAAAGCTTGTATAAAATCAGGAAAAAGTGCTTTCTTCTGGAAATAGTGCAACTCTTGTCCACAGACGGTGTCTGGTATTACAAGCCAAAACCGAAGAAAACCCCAGTTAAACCTCCGCGGACAGGAAGGGAGATATCAGGGAATTCCTGCCCTGGACCCCGTCCCTGTTTTATATGTGAAGCAACCTGGTGTTACTTGCACATTAAATATTTGGCTAATACATTTTTGATATTTTAACTGGGGTTTTCTTCGGTTTTGGCTTGCAAATACCCCTTTTGTGAATTTTTGTTAGGTTTTCGGTCTGGTATTACAACTCAGATCAAGCCTTGATTGAATTTCCCAAGGCCATGAGAAGTTGACCCCATTGGACAATGAAAAAGTCAAAAAGTTGAACTAAGGAGGTAAAGAGAACCCTGGGGGGGTCCAAACATTGACCCTTACGTCCTAGGATTGAGTGTATGGTTATAGGACCAGCACCAGTACAGGGTTATACTGGTATTTGCTACATTACCCAGTCTCTTCTGCATAAGGTTTACTGAGAAGAAGAAGTAATTACCGTTTCACATTTGTAGTAGCTAATATTAAAAGCGTTCAAGACGAAGAATCTTCTCTTCCAGTTTTTCCTCTGTAAAAAAGTAATAAAAAAACACAAATTAACTAAAAATCTATAAAACTATCATTCATTTCAAATTTTAAAATTTAATTTAGTGTATTTCCATAAAATATTACAGGGGTCGGCCTATGACAGACGTTTGTCACTTATTCACAGGATGGAGATCCCACCGCTAGGGTCTATGCCAATCGTTAGAGCCAGGGTCCCCCTGGGAATGGCGCTAAGGTCTATGCCAATCGTAAGCGCTGGGGTCCTGTGTTACCCTTGGAACGATGCTGGGATTGTACATGCGCAAGGTCTATGCCAATCATAAGTGCTTGGATCCTGTGTTACCCTTGGAACGATGCTGGGATTGCGCATGCGCAGGGTCTATGTCAATCATAAGCGTTGGGGTCTCCCTGGGAATGGCACTAGGGTCTATGCCAATCGTAAGAGCCGGGGTCTCCCTGAGAATAGCACTAGGGTCTATGCCAATCATAAGAGCCAGGGTCCCCCTGGGAATGGCGCTAAGGTCTATGCCAATCGTAAGCGCTGGGGTCCTGTGTTACCCTTGGAACAATGCTGGGATTGCACACGCGCAGGGTCTATACCAATCATAATAGCTTGGATCCTGTGTTACCCTTGGAACGATGCTGGGATTGCGCATGCACAGGGTCCATGCCAATCATAAGCGTTGGGGTCTCCCTGGGAATGGCACTAGGGTCTATGCCAATCGTAAGCACCAGGGTCCCCCTGGGAATGGCACTAGGGTCTATGTCAATCGTAAGAGCCAGGGTCCCCCTGGGAATGGCACTAGGGTTTATGCCAATAAAAAGAGCTGGGGTCCCCCTGGGAATGGTGCTAGGGTCTATGCCAATCGTAAGCGCTGGGGTCTTGTGTTCCCCTTGGAATGGTGCTGGGGTTGCGCATGCGCAGTACGGCTTCTGTCACTGTTTATGGGAGTGACTTAGATGTCTGAGTACTGCACTTGTCTATCCATCACATACAGGCTGGATATATAGCGATGGACATTTCAGGAGAGGTGTCAATGTGCCACATAAAGGGCACTGAGCGCTGCCCCTATACATAGTGCAGGATTACCTCTCCGTATAGGTACAGTGCAGTCTCACCTCTAGGTGATACACGTGGCCGCAGATTCATTTTTTCCCGTTGACAGTGCCGGCTTTGTATCTTCTTCAGCCCAATAACCACGAAAAGTAACCACAGGAAAGAAGGCAGGAAGGTCTGACATTAGACGCACCCTTCCAAAAGCCACAACTGACTGATCTCTCACCGTGAAAAGTATTTACACCCTCACACCCCAACTCTGACTCGCCTTACTATGAATCTGTCTGTTGTAATAAATAGTGCTGAGATAACGCTTTGCCGTTGTGTGGTTTCGCTCATCTGGGTCACAACTTTGGTGGAAACTGGCTCACCTTAAAGGAGTTGTCCATCCTAAATTCCAAAATCAGTGTATTTGGCGCCATTTTTCATCTAATGTGCATGAGGGGAATTAAGGGGTACTTTGCACGTTGTGACATCGCTAGCATCGGCTAGCGATGTCCAGCGCGATAGCACCCGCCCCCGTCACACATGTGATATCTTGTGATTGCTGTCGTAGCGAACATTATCGCTACGGCAGCTTCACACGCGCATACCTGCTCGGCGACGTCGCGGTAACCGCCGAACAATCCCTCCTTCAAGGGGGAGGTGCGTTCGGCATCACCGCGACGTCACACAGCGGCCGGCCAATAGAAACGGAGGGGCGGAGATGAGCGGAATGTAAACATCCCGCCCACCTCCTTCCTTCCGCATTGCCGTCGGGACGCAGGTAGGAGATGTTTGTCGTTCCAGCAGCTTCACACACAGCGATGTGTGGTGCCGCTGGAGCGACAAACAACATCGTACCGCTCGCAGTAACGCCATTATGGAAATGAACGACGTGACACAGATCACCGATTTTTGACTGTTTCACGCTCGTTCATCGTCGCTCCTAGGATTTACACATTGCGATGTCGCTACTGGCGCCGGATGTGCGTCACAACAACCGTGACCCCGACGATATTTCGGTAGCGATGTCGCAACGTGCAAAGTACCCCTAAGTCTCGGGCCAGAACCAGATCTTCTCCAGACATTGCCCAGTTATGGGCGGAGTTTAAAGCGGTACAATATTGTCTTGGTTAGTTAATTAGTTAGTTGTGCTAGTGGTCAAAACCATGGATACCTAAGACACTGCAATGCCCTGCACATGAGGTAAGCGACATAGTGAATCAGGAAAGCTATACTACATTTCTAATTGGAGGTATTTGCTAATATTATTACACCTACTATATATTGGGATATGATCTTGGAGATGGGAATACCTCTTTTGACTATTATCACTGCTGATCATAACATGGGCTAAAGGGACAACTGTCATGGTTTTTGCCACCCAGTCCCCACTACATGCCAATAGCTCCAAATATATATCCTGGCAGTTCATCACAAACTGACGGTTGTATAATTTAGGCACTAATAGCAGTGATAATTGGGCATTATGTTATGGCACTATGTGGCGGTATTCTATATGTAGCACATTATTTATGCACAGTATGGCGCTATTACTTGGCAGGAAACATAGTAGGGGTACCTATTCGTTTCTTTCGCAAATCCATATTTATATGCAGAAGCCCCCAATTCTGACATGTGGTCCCTTCTTTTCTGGGTGTCAATGTTCTTAACAATTCTTGTTATTCACAGAGTTGCGATCCACAATAAGATGGCCACAGAGAAGAATTGACGGCCATTCCTACTTGGCTTTCAAGACTAGATTTATATACAGGAAAGAGGGGGCCATATCCCAGGAACAGAGAGAGAAAAATAATGGTAGATTTAGGAGATTAGCGGCATTTACAAAAAAAATTCCATATTTCTGGCAAGTGACAGATCCTCTAAATTTCTCACGGGTTGCGCTGCTGGCTGCTGCCCCCATTTGCAGGTTGCCGCCTGTGACCCATTCTGTCTACAGAACCACGTAGCTCCTCTATATCTGATCTCATGACCGCACGCTCACCTGAGCTTCGGGGCGGTGTCACTGACATACCTGGCCCCTCGCCCTCAGCACCAGACAGAATGAATGGAATATCTCAGCAGCTGTACTCACCCATAGGGTGTCACTAACATTCCAATGTAAATGAGTCCTTTTTTATATTTTAATTACTGTTGTGATCTAATTAGGTCCCAGATGAATCTGTACATCAGCATGTAGTGAAATGGTAAAAAGTAAAGGTCAGCGCCGTGCCATAGAGCCATGACGGCCATGAGAACTCAGAAACTGACACTGATGAGCAAAACACAAGATGCTTATAGGGTATAAATCTCGCAATAGTGGTCTCATGAGGGTGACCCCTGTCTACAGGTCCAATAATGGACCCCCTCCGGACCTCCTCTGCTGTGTTTGAGCTGTTCTTGTCCTGGAGGATTCAACCTGTTACATAGATGTTCATTAATCTGAATATCCTCCATGTAATGCCACATTTTTCCTCTAGTGGTCACTGTAGGAAAAATCCCCGGCTGACCAGGAGCAGGACCTGATCGCCTCTGGTGATGCACTATAGGGGGTGCTTCATGATGACAATTAATATTGATTAGGAACCCCCCCTCTGTTAGCCAGAATAGGGAGCCGCTCTACACGAGAAGTGCCTCTTACTGGTGGACTCAAGCCACCCTTTTAGGGCGTCCAACAATCTAAACAGTTACCGTGTAATACCACATTAATCCTGTAGTGGCCACTGCAGAGAAAGTGCCCGGTATGGGGCAATCAACTGATCGCCTCTGGTGAAGCACTATAGGGGGTGTTTCATGACGACAACCTATGTTGATTAGGAACCCCCCTGGAGCCCCCCTACACAAGCAGTACCTTTAACTGGTGGAATCGATCTACCCTTGTAGGGCGTCCAACAATCTAAACAGTTACCATGTAATACCACATTTATCCTGTAGTGGTCACTGGAGAGAAAATGTCCCATATGGTGTGATCAACTGATCGCCTCTGGTGATGCACTATGAATGGGGTTGTCTGAATAAGACCTTCTGTCTTCTGTATGTCCCTTTAGGACCCTCCCATTCTATCAATAGGAGCAGGGAGCCTTTTTGTATGGGTTATTCTTCAGGCCAACTTGAGTCGTCATCGTATTATAAGGACGTCAATCTGAATGGCCTCCATGTAATTCCACATTTTCCCTCTAGTAGTCACTGTAGGAAAAATAGCTGGCTGACCAGAAACAGGACCTGATCGCCTCTGGTGATGCACTATGAATGGGGTTGTCTGAATAAGACCTTCTATCAATCTGACAATCAGAACTCTTTGTATGGGCTATTCTTCAGGCCATCATATTATAAGGACGTCAATCTGAATGGCTGCCATGTAATTCCACATCTTCCCCTCTAGTGGTCACTGCAGGGAAAATACATTGCTGGCCAGGAGCAGGATATGGAGCAATCGGCTGATGCACTATAGGGGGTGTTTCATGACGATAACCTATGTAGATTAGGAATTGCCCCCTCTGTTAGCCACAATGGGGAGCTGCTCTACACAAAAAGTACCTCTTACTGGAGGAATCGATCTACCCTTGTAGGGCGTCCAACAATCTAAATAGTTACTGTGTAATACCACATTTACCCTGTAGTGGCCACTGCAGAGAAAATGCCCGGTACGGGGAGATCAACTGATCGCCTCGGGTTATCTGAACAAGACCTTCTGACTTTCTACATTTCCATTTAGGAATCAGAACTCTTTGTATGGGCTATTCTTCAGGCTACTCTTATAAGGACGTCAATCTGAATGGTTGCCATGTAATTCCACATTTTCCCTCTAGTGGTCACTGTAGGAAAAATACCTGGCTGATCAAGAGCAGGACCTGATCTCCTCTGGTGATGAGTGCACCATGACGACAACCTATGACGCCAACACGACAGGGGGTGCTTCATGACGACAACCTATGTAGATCTCCCGTGCCTCCCCCATACTCTGGAACGCTCTACCTCAGCACATCAGACTCTTCCCTACCGTGGAAAGCT
The DNA here is from genome assembly GCF_048569485.1 of Anomaloglossus baeobatrachus. NCBI lineage: Eukaryota > Metazoa > Chordata > Amphibia > Anura > Aromobatidae > Anomaloglossus > Anomaloglossus baeobatrachus. The sequence continues at coordinate 631,137,403 of NC_134356.1, read as the reverse complement.
TCAAGAGGAACCTCAAGATTCATCTCTTCCAACAAGCCTACAACCTACAATAGCCCTCAGTCCAGTAGACCACTGCGCAACCAGCTCTGTCCTCACCTATTGTACCCTCACCCATTCCCTGTAGACTGTGAGCCCTCGCGGGCAGGGTCCTCTCTTCTTCTGTAGACTGTGAGCCCTCGCGAGCAGGGTCCTCTCTCCTCCTGTAGACTGTGAGCCCTCGCGGGCAGGGTCCTCTCTCCTCCTGTAGACTGTGAGCCCTCGCGGGCAGGGTCCTCTCTCCTCCTGTAGACTGTGAGCCCTCGCGGGCAGGGTCCTCTCTCCTCCTATACCAGTCTGTTTTGTACTGTTAATGATTGTTGTACGTATACCCTCTTTCACTTGTAAAGCGCCATGGAATAAATGGCGCTATAATAATAAATAATAATAATAATTAGGAATCTTCCCCTCTGTTATCCAGAATGGGGAGCCGCTCTACACGAGAAGTGTCTCTTAGTGGGGAATCGACCCACCCTGGTACGGCGTCCAGCAATCTGTATGTGTGTGATGTATCTGTGTGCGATTATGTCTTCTCCAGCCTAATAACGCACTGGTAATGGGAGAGAACCAGTCTGTAAGGAATGTGGCCTTTTAAAGGACAACCATTGTTTAACATTCATTAATTTACATTAACGACATTACTGAGCTGATCAATCAACAGGCGTGACACAAGGTGCATAATTCCCAGTCCTTCCCAGCATGCGACTTTCACTGGAATTCAATGTCTGCTTTATGATAATATCAGCGGTAAGATATGACTTATCTGCTGATGTTATCCTGCCTTACAGTGCCAAAATATTACCACCATACAGAGCTAAATAGTACCATATTATACCGCCTTACAGTGCCAAAATATTACCACCATACAGAGCTAAATAGTACCATATTATACCGCCTTACAGTGCCAAAATATTACCACCATACAGAGCTAAATAGTACCATATTATACCGCCTTACAGTGCCAGAATATTACCACCATACAGAGCTAAATAGTACCATATTATACCGCCTTACAGTGCCAAAATATTACCACCATACAGAGCTAAATAGTACCATATTATACCGCCTTACAGTGCCAAAATATTACCACCATACAGAGCTAAATAGTACCATATTATACCGCCTTACAGTGCCAAAATATTACCACCATACAGAGCTAAATAGTACCATATTATACCGCCTTACAGTGCCAGAATATTACCACCATACAGAGCTAAATAGTACATTATTATACCGCCTTACAGTGCCAGAATATTACCACCATACAGAGCTAAATAGTACATTATTATACCGCCTTACAGTGCCAAAATATTACCACCATACAGAGCTAAATAGTACATTATTATACCGCCTTACAGTGCCAAAATATTACCACCATACAGAGCTAAATAGTACCATGTTATACCGCCTTACAGTGCCAAAATATTACCACCATACAGAGCTAAATAGTACCATATTATACCGCCTTACAGTGCCAAAATATTACCACCATACAGAGCTAAATAGTACCATATTATACCGCCTTACAGTGCTAATATAATACCACCATACAGAGCTAAATAGTACCTTATTATACCGCCTTACAGTGCCAAAATAATACCACCGTACAGAGCAAAATAGTACCATATTATACCGCCTTACAGTGCCAAAATAATACCACCATACAGAGCTATATAGTACCATATTAACCCGCCTTACAGTGCCAAAATAATACCACCATACAGAGCTATATAGTACCATATTAACCCGCCTTACAGTGTCAAAATAATACCACCATACAGAGCTATATAGTATCATAATAACCCACCTTACAGTGCCAATATAATACCACCATACAGAGCTACATAGTACCATATTATATTGCCTTACAGTGCCAAAATAATACCACCATACAGAGCTACATAGTACTATATTATATTGCCTTACAGTGCCAATATAATACCACCATACAGAGCTACATAGTACCTTATTATATCGCCTTACAGTGCCAAAATCATACCACCGTACAGAGCTACATAGTACTATACTATATTGCCTTATAGTGCCAAAATAATACCACCATACAGAGCTACATAATACTATATTATTCTTCCTTACAGTGCCAAAATAATACCACTATACAGAGCTACATAATACAATATTATTCTTCCTTACAGTGCCAAATAATATTGCCATGCAAAGCCAAATAGTACAATGTTATGCTGCCTTAAAAAAAACAACATCATACCGCCATGCACAGCTAAATAACACCCTGTTATGTCTTATAGTAAGAAATAATACCGTCATGCACAGCTAAATAGCACCCCATTATAGTGCCTTACAGTGCCAAAATAATACTGCCACGCATAGCTTAATAGTATCATGTTATATGGCCTTACAATGCCAAAATTATACTGCCATGCACAGCTAAGTAGCAGTCTGTTTACGGCCCTACAGCGACAAAATAATACTACCATAAGGAGCTAAATAGTACCATATTATACCTCCTAAAGTGCACAAATAACATCACCATACAGAGCTGAATAGTACATTATACCACCTTAGTGTTCCAAAATAATAGCACCATACAAAATAGTACTATATTACACTGCCATGCAGGTCCAAAAATAATGCCACCATACAGAGCTTAATAGTACCATTTTATTCTTCCCTGTAGTGCAAAAATATTATCACCATAAGGAGAAAAAGCGCACCATACTGCCTTACACTGCTAAAGTAATGCTGTCATACAGCGCTAAATAGCAGTATTGTACAGCGCTCCCATAAATCTGGAATACCATGCAAAAAACAGTAAAGTGTCCAGGGCAAAATTAAAGTGATAAGTGGCAAAAAAATACCACCATATATTGATGTTATAAATAACTAAACCATTCAATAACAGTCCTTAAATTTCAGTTTTGTAATGCTCCCATACAGTCCTAGGTAGTAATATCGCAATACACTGCCTACAGAACATAGCAAACTAACAATTCCCTGCTGTATTTCCAAAATATGACAATGGCGGCTGATCTGCTGAAATTTAGATCCATGTTTTAACCTCCATTGAAACTGGAATCCATAGTAAGTTTCACCGACTCATTACATAATACTGCCATATGGTGCATATACATAATGCAACAACACAGAGGGAAAATACCAGTGCCATATATAATACTGCAATGCAGTGCAAAGACAGTGCTGCAGGCCCATAGTGTAGGTGGGAAATACGCTGTCTGGAGGGAGTAGGATGTACAGTATGTGGTGCCATGCACATAACGCCGCCATCAGATGTCCTTACCATGTGTCCTTGCTTGACACAATATCCACTCTTCAAAACACAGATGGAAGATGGCGGTTTATAAGTGAGCTGAGGCATGAGGCTGTGACTGCGGCGGAGCGAGGGGTGGGAGGACACTTCGTGATGGATGACCTCGGGGCATTCGCTTCCATTCTAAAAGAACAAAGAATAGTAATGAGAATCCAGGCTAATACAGAGAAAAGCCGCCATTGTGAAACACAAGACTCCGTGAGTCCTCGGGACCCCTCTTTAGTAGAGAGAGCCATGGAAGGAGCAGCTCCTCGTGGGCTGGACTTGGAGGAACTCTAGAAAGAAGGACCCGGCTTTCCAGGATAGCAGATTACAGACTAAAGTCCGCTTTACACACTGTGATATCGGTCCCGATATCGCTAGTGTGGGTACCCGCCCCCATCTGTTGTGCGACACGGGCAAATTGCTGCCCGTGCCGCACAACATCGTCCAGACCCATCACACTACTTACCTGCCCGGCAACATTGCTGTGACCGGCGAACCGCCTCCTTTCTGAGGGGGCGGTCCGTGCGGCGTCACAGCGACGTCACAGCTGCATCACTGAACCGCCGCCCAATAGAAGCGGAGGGGCGGAGATGAGCGGGACGTAACATCCCGCCCACCTCCTTCCTTCCGCATAGTGGCCGGGAGGCAGGTAAGGAGAGCTTCCTAGTTCCTGCGGCGTCACACGGAGCGATGTGTGCTGCCGCAGGAATGAGGAACAACCTCGTTACTGCTGCAGGAACGATTTTTGAGAATGGACCCCCATGTCACCGATGAGCGATTTTGCACGTTTCTGCGACGATGCAAAATCGCTCATAGGTGTCACACGCAACGGCATCGCTAATGCAGCCGGATGTGCGTCACAAATTCCGTGACCACAACGAGTTTGCATTAGCGATGTCGTAGCGTGTAAAGCCCGCTTAAAGGAGTAAAAAGTCACCTGGCTGATGGGAGTCTGCACCACCACTCCACCAACGATCTTGGTCTCGTATGCGGTTTGTGCCTTTTTCTCCTGGGATCCAGATCCAGTGGATCCTATTTCAGATGTCTGAGCCGATCCTGGTCTTGGTACCTGTTGAAGAACAACTTAGATGAAGGTGGCAATAAAAAAAGAAAAGACATTGACTACCTGATAAGGTGGCCCGATATGTGTCCGGTCGGGTCATTACTTCTCGTCAAAACATTTTATAGGAAATTTGCCTAATAATGAAACATGGGGTGCGAGGTGTGGGACAATTTCAGAGGAAGGAAACTTTTTGCTAGGGTTTAAGTCACCGGCATACCCTCTTCGTTTTTGAAGATGATGCAGGAAAACGGCAGCGGTGTTTTCCCCAAAGCATCTTCTTCATCGTCTTTTTGTAAAATAGTGGCACCTTCCAAGCAAGAGCCGCCTGAAGAATGAACCGGTCACTTCTATTAGTCGATTCATGAATTTCCAAGCCTGAGGCGGTTGATAGAAGCTCCAAAAAGACAGAACGTATACACAGCAAATCAATCTGACATCGCTGTGTATGTTTATTCTTTTTAATGTTTATGAAGAGTTTTTTCAGGCAGAATCCACCTGAAAAAGACGCAATGTTTCAAGCGGAATCGCCTGAAATATACACTGTATTCCATGAGGAATTCACCTGAAAAAAATGCCATGTTGCACGTGAAATTATCCTGAAAAAGAAGCTGTGTTCCAAGCAAAACCGCCTGGAAAAGACATTGTATTCCAAGCGGAATTCACCTGAAAAAAAAAGATGTGTTCAAACTAGAATCCGCCTGAAAAAGACATTTTATTCCAAGCGGAACCGCCCAAAAAAGACGCTATATTCCAAGTAGAATCGCTTGAGAAAGACATTGGATTCCATGAGGAACACACCTGAAAAAAATGCTGCGCTCCACGTGAAATCTGCCTGAAAAAGACGATGTCTTCCAAGTGGAACCACATAAAAAACACAGTTTTCCACGAGGAATTCACCTGACAAAAATGCCATAATGTATGTGAAATCCACCTGAAAAAGACATTGTGCTCCAAGTGGAATTCACCTGAAAAAGACGTTGTGTTCCAAGTAGAATCTGCCTGAGAAAGACATTGGATTCCACGAGGAACACGCCTGAAAAAGATGCTGTGCTCCACGTGAAATCTGCATGAAAAAGATGCTGTGCTCCACGTGAAATCTGCCTGAAAAAGATGCTGTGCTCCACGTGAAATCTGCATGAAAAAGACAATGTCTTAGAGTGACACCACATAAATAACACACTGTATTCCACAAGGAATTCACCTGCCAAAAATGCCATGATGTATGTGAAATCCACCTGAAAAAGAGATTGTGCTCCAAGTGGAATTCACCTGAAAAAGACATTGTGTTCCAAGTAGAATCTGCCCGAGAAAGACATTGGATTCCAGGAGGAACATGCCTGAAAAAGACGAAGTGTTGCACGTGAAATCTGCCTGAAAAAGATACCATGTTCCAAGCAGTACCACCTGAAAAAGACGCTGTATTGCAGGCAGAATCCACCTGAAAAAGACAGTTTTCTAGAGGAATCTGCCGGAAAAATACGCCATGTTCTAAGCAGAATCCACCTTAAAACACGTCATGCTCCGCATGGAAATCTCCTGAAGAAGATGTCATGTTCCAATCAAAAACCATATGAAAAAAATGTTGTGCTCCAAGTGTAACCCACATGAACAAGACGTTTTCCAAGCGGAACCCGCCTGACAAAGCCACTCGGTGCACATACCCTAATCATCTAGGACATCCTTTGAGGTTTCTCCTAAGTACGGTGGGAACCACAGAAGCAAATTAAAACTATCCAGCACTAGATTGTCTTCTATAGCAGTATTACTTGGGAATTAAATTGTAGTACTATGTGGAATCTATATAGAAGTACCATGTTGGCTTTTTTTTTAGAGGTCAAACATGATCAGCTTTTGGTCTCATTTTATTCCTGTTGCTCCTTCTAAGTATTCTGATTTTTTTATTGTTTACTTACCTATTTTTTTTTATTAAATTTTGTAATCCACCATATGGGCCTTTTTATTTGGTGGTAATTTTAATACTCTTTACAAGGGGATGTGGCTCAAAGGGTAATAATTAGGGATGATCGAATATCACAAATATTCGGCTTCGCGAATATTCGACGAATAGGTCGCCGCTATGCGAATATTCGATGCGCAATGTAAGTTTATGAGAAACCCGAATAGTTGCTATTCGGCAACTATTCGGGTTTCCCATAGACTTACATTGCGCATCGAATATTCGCAAATAAAATAAAATAAAAATAAAATATAAATAAAATAAAATAAAAATAAATAAAATAAATAATAAATAAATAAAATAATATATAAAGAAATAATAATAATATAATAATAATAATAATAATATATATAAATATAAATAAATAAAATAAAATATAAATAAAATAAATAATAAATAAAATAATATATAAATAAATAATAAATAATATAATAATAATATATATAAATAATAAATAAAATAAAATAAAATATAAATAAAATAAATAAAAATAAAAAATAAAATAAAAAAATAAATAAATACAATAAATAAATAAAAATAAAATAAATAATAAAAAATAAATAAAAATAAATAAATAAAGATTTATTTATTTTATTTTATTTATTTTTTAAGAAAGTATTGTCCTGCATATTATTTGGATTCGATTATGTGGACTGTATATCGGTATTATCTTGCCATTACCTATATAGTGGTATAAATAGAGCTTAAATTATGGAGGAAAAATTCTAAAATGGAAAGTATGGGACCACCACTTTACCCTATCCAAAGGGCAACACCACCAAATTCTTTCCAGTTGGGCTACAAGAGAATCCTGCATGTGGGTAGTCCTAGTCTAATCTGATGGAGGTGACCACACATCGCTATTCTCTCTATAGGATCCGCTTGTAGCATTGTGCAGAGAAAGACCCTCGGGTGAAAAGTTCCTGTACCGGATCTCGTTTGTTGGAAAGCCAGGAGTGACTTTGCTTTTGGCACAACGACGTGCCTCTACACCGCCATTTAAACAATGAAGCGTTACTCACGTCTATATGGCTCCAGACAGCAGTTACACAATCCTGAACCGCGGCCCACTTCCCACAATATCATTAGCTCTATCAAGTGTAGTGTGGGGGGGGGGCATATGCCCTGCAGCTTGTCTGATTCCTCACATCAAAGCCCCCCGTTATCCCCTTCGCTTTCTCCTGCACATTATTACCAGGTGTACGTGATGCTGACAGCAGACGTTATATCAGAGCACGCAGTATGTGTAATACTGCTGACACTGCTAATATCGGCCTAGTGTGTGTGGCTGAATGAGAAGAAGAGAAGAGGCCGCTGCCAAACACCTATAGCCTAAGCCATATGGTTCCGGGGACAATGTGGGGGACAGCATATATTATTGGACTCATTGAGTCAGGGGCACTGTGGAAGCAGCATTTGGGCAACCTCGTACTGCGCTTGGGGCACTTTAGGGCACTCCATTATGCTGATAAAACCTCTACGGTGGGCAAAATCCTTTCCTAGGGTGCTTTACACGCTGCGACATCGCTAACGATCTCGTTAGCGATGTGACACGCCAGATCGCAGATACGATCTACCGAGATCGCACATAGGTCATTTTATAGCGCCGGTCACATGTGCGATCTCAGCAGATCGCATCTGCGATCTGGCGTGTCACATCGCTAACGAGATTGCTAGCAATGTCGCAGCGTGTAAAGCACCCTTAGGATATCAGTAATCAAGATGGGTTTATGAAGGATTGGTCCTAATCAGCTTCTATGAGGAGGTAAGTTCCAGACTTGGCCAGGGAAGAACACTGGATGTTGTCTATCTGGGTTTTTCAAAGGTGTTTGATACGGTGCCACACAAAAGGTTGGTACATAGAATGAGAATAATGAGACTAGGGGAAAATATGTGTACCTGGGTTAATAACTGGCTCAGTGATAGGAAACAGAGGCTGGTTATTAATGGAACACATGTAAATTGGATCAAAGTTAACAGTGGGGTACTACAGGGGTCAGAATTGGGCCCTCTTCCTGTTAACATAATGGGGGGAATGTGAGAGCATGATATGGTTTTAGGGCAGTGTGGGGGCATCACATAGTATTAGACTGACTGTGGCAGCTACATATTATATCAGGGTCACTGTGGGAGCAGTATTTGAGCAACCTCGTACTGCACTGGGGGCACTGTAGGGGTATTATGCTGATAGAACCTCTATGTTAGGCAAAATCCTTTCCTAACAGATGCTATCCTATATTTCAAGAAGAAATGACCCAGTATCAAAATGATTGGTTCTTTCAAATTAATCTTATCAGCTTCTATGAGGACATAAGTTCCAGACTGAACCAGGTAAACACAGTGAATGTTTTCTATCTGGGTTTTTCAAAAGTATTTGATATGGTGCCACACAAAAGGTTAGTACATAAAATGAGAATAATGGGATTAGGGGAAAATATGTGTTATTGGGTTAATAACTGGCTGAGTGATAGGAAACAGAGGGTGGTTATTGATGGAACAAACTTGGATTGAGTCAAAATTAACAGTGGGGTATCACGGGGTTAGTATTGGGCCTTCTTCTTGTTCACATATTTATTAATGACCTTGTAGAGGGCATACAAAGTAGAATTTCAATATTTGAGAATGATACTAAACTCTGCAAAGTAAAATCAACACTGAGGAGGATTTACTGTTACAGAGGGGTTTATACAAGCTGGATGCTTGGACTGAGAAATGGCAATTGAAGTTTCATATAGATAAATGTAAGGTCATACACTTGAGCAGAAGAAATAAATGTATAATTGTAAATTGTAAAACACTGGGTAAAACTGTCACTGAAAAAGACTTGGGTGTATGGGTGAACGTCAAACTCAACTATAGTGACCAGTGCCAGGCAGTTGTTGCCAGGCTAATAAAATAATGGGATGCATTAAAAAAGGCTGAGACGCTCATGAAGAGAACATAGTTTTGCTTCTATATAAGTCACTAGTGTGGCCATGCATAAAATACTGTGTACAATTTTGGTCACTGGTGTATAAGAAGGAGATAGCTGGACTAGAGCGGGTGCAGAGAAGAGCAACCAAGGTTATTAAGGGAATAGGTGCAATGCAAAACCAAGGCAGGTTATGAAACTTGGGGTTATTCAGCTTGGAAAAATGAAGGCTTATAGGCGATCTTATTACAATGTACAAATATACGAGGTGAGGCAACAGTACAGAGACCTTTCTAATGATCTTATTACACCTAGGTCTGAGATCGGCATCCTCAACGTCAAGAGGTTCAATCATAATCCAAGAGTTAGATTCTTTACAGTAAGAGCAGTGAGACAACAGATTCTTTACAGTAAGAGCAGTGAGACAATGGATTCTTTACAGTAAGAGCAGTGAGACAACGGATTCTTTACAGTAAGAGCAGTGAGACAATGGATTCTTTACAGTAAGAGCAGTGAGACTCTGGAACGCTCTGTCACATGATGTTGTAATGGTTGATTCACTGCTAAAATTCAAGAAAGGCTTGGATGCTTTTCTTGAAAAATATAACATTACAGGTTATGGGAAATAGATTCTGTGATGGGGCGTTGATCCCGGGAATTCATCTTCGGAAGGAATTTTTGATGTGGAGCTATTAGTGTCTGTCCAGTTGGGTTTTGCCTTACTTTGGATCAACATGTTAGGCTATGGGATCATCTCAAAGGACTTGTGTTTACCGTCAACTTTAAAAACTAAGAAACTATGAAACCTCTGTTGCGTCACTGAGACCATCAGGGTGCTACAAAGTTCTGCATCCCCACCAGGATACAGGGCCTACCCCCTTAGGGACCCAGAACCCCAGTGCCGATGCCAACAAAAACCCAGGTAATCCCAGTTTTCCCCAACAATCCCTCATACAATGCTACCAGGCTAGGGTGGGACCATGGATGGCCGCCTAAAGGTGGAGCCACTCCAGTCCACTAGTTGACCAGGTGGGAGGGGCAGACAGTGGAGCGTAGTCAGTGAAAGAGTGAGACAGTGAAGGTGAAGGACGTGACTGAGCAATGTCCTGACTCGGGTTGATGGTGACCTGGTACCCAGGAAAGGTAGTTGCCGATGGAGTACTCTCGGAACTACGCACCGACGGGGTACAGGACCCTAGGACAGGAAAGAGCTTCAAGCTGACCTGTCAACACCTACACAGCAAGGGGACCATCAAGGACTTCGCTGACCCTAAAGAATCCAAAGACTCAGTAGCAAAGAGAGAACTGGGGACAGGACCAGAGACTCCAACCCCACAGGGTTCATGCTACTGTTAGATGGACAAACCACAAACCGGGAACCCCCAGTATTCCATACCACGGGGACCCACTTACCAGAGACTGGTGCAGGGGAAGAAGGTACCAGAGAACCAGATTAGCACTGGGACGACGGGGAAATGGAGGCGAAACCAGCCGGCCTTGGGCAACCAGTTAACACCCGAAAAGTGAGTAAACCAGTTGCACTCAACACCGGTCTGGACTCCTTCTTCCGACGTCCACCGCACCATACACCTGCTGGGGCAATACCCTACTTGCGGAGGGCCCAAGTCATCAGAGCTGCACATTCCATCAGCCCCAGTAGAGACATTCTGCAGCGGCGGCTCCCTACACTTAATCGCAACACCGCAAGTGGCGTCACAAATTCACAAACCCCCTGTAAATATCCCCCATTACAAAAAGGGCCCAGGGCACAGAACCGGGTAACGGCCACCATCGTGACATCCCCAATAGAGACTCTGCCCGGAACCCCATATCACTGGGTGCTACACTTCTATTCATTGATAACTTCTTACACTATAGGTGGAAAGTTTCTGGGTGGTTACATCATGCTGCCAGATTCCACTACGGTATTAGTCAGATGTGATATATTCATATGGGCTTTAGGGCTGGTAAACCGCAGTAAATAACACCGGTGACTGGTGTTTGGCCATTTTATTTTTGGCCTTCACTGAAGCAGAGCATGAACCTGACAAAAACAGCAGCTGGGGTGGGCAGACTGGTGATCACACGCTTATGGGGGCCTTTAGAGGAAATGGTGCTCAATGGAGCGACACGACCTCCATCTCCACCATAAAACCGTTACCCTCAGACTTTTTTCTGACTTCCAGGTGTCTAAACCAGTGAAGATTCGGTGCAACATTTAGATGTTACATAATAGCAATTCCTTCTGAAGTGCTGTGGATTGTAAAGTACACACAGTAAGCCGCGCGCAGGTACGTACATGTCTCGGGCAGGACAATCCACCTCCTAGAGAAGATTAGGGAGTCAGCGCCGCTCCCAACACCTGACACCGCAGCACAATGCAGACCAGGATTTATTGATATCAGGATAATGGAGGCTCATTAGGCGTCTAATAATCCGTATAAACTAATGTATAATAATAACACTGCACAGCGGGAGGAACTCTCGGTTCAGAATCCGGCTTCCTCGTGAGCATCCATCATATATAGAATTGTGCCGCCCCAGCAGCGGATCAAACCGGATCCAAGCTCATCCGAGCGATGATTTGGTGTCAGCTCGTGGCTCAAGGGTCTCCGGACCCGGGGGCTTAGGGGCCACACTCTAAAGTAAAAAGGGATATTTACAGGGGATTTATAGTTCGTGACGCCACCCGTGGTGTGCGGTAACTGGGAGTACCGCCGCTGCCGATGGGAGCACCCGGGGTGATGAAATGGGGCAGCAAGGTGTCGTTATCCTCCATGGGTAGGGGTATGCCCCGGGACTCTAGATGGGGATAGTTGATGCCGTGAAGGGGGAAAAGTCACTCGTGTACTCACTCAGCCAGTAAGCAGACGCTGACAACCGGGTAACCAAGTCTCTGGGTGCCGCTGCCTCTCAAGGGGAGCTCGTCCGGGTCCCGTTCCCTCCGGTGCAGCCCGATGGTCCGTGACCTGCCTCCTGGAGCAAAGTTTAAATTCACCGTAGTGGCCCAGTAGTCTGGAACTTGCCGGGCCCCGTTCCCCACTCTGGCTAAGTGTGGGAGCCTGCTCTCAGGGCTCACGCTTGGGATTTTAGTGGGCTGCGTATATGGAAGGCCCTATCCCCCTTGTTGCGCTAGTGCCCCGATTCTGGAGCTAGTGGGAATAGTCCATGATGGCTCCGTTTTCCACAGGTTGATTGCCGGGTTGCCTGAAGCTTCTCCCTGACCTAGGGTCCGTGTACCCCGTCGTGCCTTCGATCCTGGACCGGTGATAGGCCCAGGCTGCTGACCGTTCTCTTTAACAGGTCCAGCCACCTTGCGTCAATCCCCTGCGACCGGGGATCCGACTCCTCTAGGTCCAGACCACCGTCTGCAACCTAGGTAGCTTCTCCTGGCAGCAACTACTCCCTGCTTCCTCTACTTCACTCTCCCTTCACTCTCCTCTACTACACTCCTCACCTTCCCTCCCTGACCCCTAGGTGGGCGACCCTATTCCGCTTAAGCCGCCCACTGGTGTGTCTGGTGGGTGTGGTGCAGAGTGTCTCTAGGATTTGATTTGCTGTTGGGGGCAGCACTGCAAGATGGGGCCCCAGAACCAAGAGGAAGGCAGAATACTGCACTAGAGAGCAAGAGATTGCAGTACCCTGTGACGACCTGATAGTGCAGGGGCGTCACAGAATCCCATGTCCAAAAGCCCTATACAACCCGCAATCCCTTTTTTGTTAAAGGGAATATTTCAGCAGGTTATGCATAATGTAGGGGCAGAGACCCTGATTCCAACGATCGATCCCATACTGGGCTGCTTGATATAGTTTTGATAGAATCCCTGTTTTGTCTGCTATGGATGTAGTAGTGGTTTGATTGGCCACTTCCTGTGTATACTGTCAGCAACCTGCCAATCAGTGGAGGGGGTGGGGTTACACAGACAAACTGGACTGCCTGGCTGGTGACACCTAGTCCTGCAGTGATAATCTCCTGCTGATAAAATACCGATTGTATTGAAACTTCACCAAGCTGGTTTCAGCAGATTATTACCATGCATGATGTAGGGACAGAGACCCTGATTCCAGCGATTTATCCCATACTGGGCTGCTTGACATAGTTTTGATAGAATCCCTGTTTTCACTGCTGTAGATGTAGCAGTGGTCAGATTGGCAACTTCCTGTGTATATTGTCAACAACCTACCAATCAGTGGAGGGGACGGGGTTACGCAGAATAGCTGGACTACTTGTCAGGTGACACCTAGTCCTGCAGTGATAATCTCCTGCTGATAAAATACAAATTGTATTGAAACTATAGCAAGCTGCTGAGCAAGGGACACGCACCTGTAATCAGGGTCTCTCTAAATGATGCTGCTCTCGGATTAAATCACAAAAACCTGCTGACAGATTTCCTTTATTGGAATTTTTGAATGGAATAGCAAAAGTCAGTATACTCAACATACACTGCCTGGCTAAGCTCGAAAACACTCGAAAAGACTATTTTGGCCTCCACTGGGTGAAATGGAGGCTGTGTGCTCATACAGAAAACTGGTAAGTGAAAAACGGCCATAAAATATCCAGAATTCTACTGTATTTAGTAACAGTTTAGTCTCAGTTTAGTTTCTTTGTAGCCCCAAAGAATTATTTCTCATATTTCACATTTTAGAGATAAGAAAGTGGGTCAGATGTGTGCAGAGAACAGACCACACAGACACGGTGTCACGTAACAAGCCACAGCCGGCGGCATACAGCTGTCGAGATGTCAGGCACCCATAGGTGCCATGGTTATAAGTGGCACACAGTAGATGAAGGCTACACTGCCTGTATATGGGCAAAGTAGTCACGGTTCCCCACGGTAATACCATAATATCAGAGAAGGTGACATGACAATAGCAAACTAGTCCACTGACTAATACTTTCTATGCTGAGTGAGGATTTTGGCCAACGTGGTGCCCTTCTTTGGGCAAAAATCTTAAAAGAGACACTGTTAGCAGGTTTTTACTATGGAATCTGCGGGCAACATGACGTAGAGGCTGAGATACTGATGTCAGGGATATGTCACTTATTAGGCTGTGTGCTGTTGTTTCAATACAATGAATGTTTTATCAACAGGAGGTTATCACTGTTGCACTAGTGCATCCTGGTCCGAACACGCCTCCAGCACTGATAAGCAGCTCCATGTCAATATACAATGTACACACACAGCTGCTAATCAGTGGTGTGGGCGAGGTCAACGTCCTGAGCTCTGCTACATGTAAAAACTCTGATTGTGTCACAACTGCTGCACCCAGTAAATTAAGTGATACATCATTGGAATCAGTGTCTCTGCCACTATATTATTATTTATTATTATAGCGCGATTTATTCCATGGCACTTTACAAGTGAAAGAGGGTATACGTACAACAATCATTAACAGTACAAAACAGACTGGTATAGGAGGAGAGAGGACCCTGCCCGCGAGGACTCACAGTCTACAGGTGGAGAGAGGGCCCTGCCCGCGAGGGCTTACAGTCTACAGGTGGAGAGAGGGCCCTGCCCGCGAGGGCTCACAGTCTACAGGTGGAGAGAGGACCCTGCCCGCGAGGGCTCACAGTCTACAGGTGGAGAGAGGGCCCTGCCCGCGAGGGCTTACAGTCTACAGGTGGAGAGAGGGCCCTGCCCGCGAGGGCTCACAGTCTACAGGTGGAGAGAGGACCCTGCCCGCGAGGGCTCACAGTCTACAGGTGGAGAGAGGGCCCTGCCCGCGAGGGCTCACAGTCTACAGGTGGAGAGAGGACCCTGCCCGCGAGGGCTCACAGTCTACAGGTGGAGAGAGGGCCCTGCCCGCGAGGGCTCACAGTCTACAGGTGGAGAGAGGGCCCTGCCCGCGAGGGCTCACAGTCTACAGGTGGAGAGAGGACCCTGCCCCATTTCTCTGATGAGATGTATTACAAGGTTTCTTATTTTCATGTGTACTATTAATTTATGAAAACAAATATTAAAACAACGGTGTCTCGTTAATGGCCGGTATGAACCACTTCTTATTCCTCAGCCCATAATCGTGAACGTGGGTTCTTATGGACACTTAAGCTGGCGAGTGACCCGTGTAAATGGGCGTTTGGGTTTTAGATTTCCCTCCTCTTCTGAGGGATTTTTCACCTAAATGTACCGTCAGAAAAATGTGATTACTACTGCCAATAAGTGAGGGAATAGCACGGTGCCACTGCCTCCAGAGAGGCCGTACTGGGCCCTGCCTTAAAAGGGAGGCCGACAAGACTGGGTTAGCACGGGAATAAAAGGGGGAGCAAGTGATTGGGGTTAGGCAGGGGTTAAAAATATTTAGAGGGGGCGGAAATAGAGGATTTGAATTAGGCATTGTGGGAGTAGTAAGAGGAGGTGGGAACAATAAGGGGTTTATAAGGGCTGGTGTTGTGAATGTCAGTTATGCTTTTGCTGCTGTGAGGCTCCCTCTTGTGGCCAGGAATGGTTTGGACAGAGACCAGGTGTGTTCAGCAATGGGCGTTTCCATTGCTAACTCTCTGCCTATTTATACCCTGGTCTGCTAGCAGGCTATGCCGGATGTCAGTTGTTCTTTGTACACCAGCCTGCTTCATCCTGCTCCAGACCACTTCTACCCCAGATAAGTGCTTGGTTCCTTCTTATATTGTTTTGTTCATTTTGCTCTTATCTGAGTTTGTCTTTTTCTGTGGTTGTTTTCAGTTTATTTGCATGCAGGGATCTTCCCTCTCAGTTGCTTAGCAGGGAAGCTCCCTGCAGCTATGTTTGGAGTATTGCTCCTATAAGTCCATGTTTGTTGCTTCCTGAATTTGTAATGGTTATTGCTTTCTGTTCATTGGTATGACAAGAGCGCCTGGTATAGGACGGAGTTCAGATCTAGTGATCTGAGGGCTTTTTGTACTATCAGGTTGTTGGATTTTTGCAGGGTTTTTCTCTGGCCACCATCAGTCCCTTTCCTGTCCTGTCCTATTTAGTCAGTAGGGCCTCATTTCCCCTGTAACTGAGTCTAATATACCAGTCCCAGTTACAAGGGAAATAAAACGAAAATATAAACATTGAAATGTCTCACCAAGGGCCTTTTATAACCTTACATGGGGAGTGTCTGTACATGCTAGAACCTGCAGATTTATCTAACAAAATCCAGATAAATCCGTGGGTTTTCCGCGGCAAAATCCGCAGGTACGTTGTCCCGTGGGCACAGAACCTAAGGCTACATGCGCACGCTGCATCTTTTTGTGTTCACAAACTGCAGCCAAAACTGCAGCCAAAATGCAGCCAAAACTGCACCTTGTCAGAGAGAGCCAGGAAATGTCACAAAAAACGCATGTAATTTTAGGTGCGTTTTTGGTGCGTTTTCGGTGCGTTTTTCACACCCTGAGTTTTTGTGACAAATGTTGACAAAAACGCAGGAAGAATGAACATGCTGCATTTTATTTGTCACAAACCTTTGACAAATAAAACGCTGACAAATAAACTGCAACGTGCGCATGACAAATCTGACTTTTCATAGACTTTGCTGGGAAGTCAAATGTCAGAAAGTTCTGACAACAAAACTGCAGCCATAAAAGCAGCAAAAAAGCAGGAAAAAAAAGTGTTTGTAGGAGCCAGAACTCTTCATGGTTGCCAGAGGGATCAAATACTTATTTCTCTCTGCAAAATGGAAATAAATTTATATCATTTATACAATGTGATTTTCTGAATTTTATTTTGGATATTCTATCTCTCACTGTTAAAATTAATGTCTCCTTAAAATTATAGATTGTTCATGTATTTTTCAATGGGCACACTTACAAAATTAGGAAGGGATCAAATAAGACAATAAGAGCTTAGGAAATAAGAGAGAAGGGAGGAAGAAACAAGACGATGGGAGAAATCAACAACATCTCCAAGCACAGCATTGTAATCACCAGCATGACTGGGACACAACAGCACACAGACCAATAGACTATAGTCGGCATGTGAGGACAGATTCTACCAGCTAAGGCCTCTTTCACACGCTCGTGAAAATCACGCACGTGTTTCACGGACGTGTCAAAGATACGTATTGCCCTCGGTGAGCTGTGTGTATGGCACACGTATGTTCTCAGTGTCTTATCCGTGATAACACACGGAGAACGTGAACTTTTTGCTCACCTGTCCCTGGCACCGCTGTCCGTGGTGCTGATTTTCGGTCTCCGGTCCTGCCGACTCCCCGGCCGCAGTGAAGTGAATATGCAATGAGCATAATTAGTGGCGGTCGGCAGCAAGTGACAGCAGCGGCAGAGACAGGAGGGCTGGAGAAGGTGAGTAAAGGTTTTTTTTAATAGACACATGTCTTTTCTCCGGTGCGTGTCACACGGAACACATCCGTGTGGTCTATGTGTGTTACGTGTGACACGTTTGCGTTCCGTGTGACACCCGTGATGCAGGAGAAAAACGGACATGTTGTCGTGTGGAGCACACGGAAGTATGGAACGGACACACGTTCCGTGCAAAAATACTTACGTGTGCCCGAAACTATAGGAAAACATATGTCAACGTGTGCCCGTGTCTCCGGTACGTGAGAAAACTGTCCATACACGTACCGGAGGCACGGACGTGTGAAAGAGGCCTTAGATAGGAATGAAGCCAACGTGACAGGCTTCCAATAACATGTGATACTTCGTAACAAGTAGAGGTTAACTCCAGCTAGCCTGATTATGAATGTGCCCACAGCTGGTCAACGCCCGAACCTGCCCGTGTAGCTCAGAAGCAGCAGAGCAACCATAGGGTGAAGTGTCAGGATCTGTAATGTGAACAGCGTCAGATGCCGCCATGACAATCAGTGAGTTTTGTGGAAAACTCCTTGTGACATGGATGTGCTGCCAAAACCATGATCATTCTGTTTCCAAACATTCTCTTTAAATTGACTTTTCCTGTGACCTATTTTCTTTTTTGCAATGTAATATTCCCTTTAGGGATTAAAAAACGTTTCCTTTATTTCAAGAAATAGCGTCTAACCTGTTCATTGGCGTTTTCTCCTATTTCAGCTATCCTTCTTTGCAGTGAATGTGGTTGAGTTGTAATACCACACATAACCTGCGTACAGGTGTGGCACTGTTTTGGGTAAAAAGACAGCCATGTTTTTCTAATTCTCCCGCTTTCATGAACCTTACCAGGAAGGTGTTTGGTTGTGGTATACGGGGCAGATGGCGGTGCTTAAAGGGATTTTAGGGCTCTTCTGAGCATTTTGCCGTTTCCAGGGACTCTTCTCCGTGATTAAAAACTTTAAACAGGGAAAGAAGAGTAACTGGCTTTAGTAAAAAGGAGGAATACAGATACTTTCCATGTTCACATCTGGCACAACAGGTTTGGGCTTGGCAGGCTATGTTTAAGGGAGTTCACCCACTAAATGGGGGCCGAGGTGGCAAAGTGTTCTGTTGTGCTGACCTCAAACCATAGATTTCGCATGGAAACCCCATGACAAGGCGGCTCCACTGACGTGAAGTCAGATACTACATAACCATGTTTATCAATTGCTCTGGAATGTGCACGGAAAAAAAAAAAAAAAAAAGAGTACACCTCCTGGATTTCCTGAAGAGTTGGCAAATATCTCTTGCCCTTTCCAACCCTCCTCTATAACATCTTGGAATGTAACATTTCCAGGAAGGTTTCTCCCATGGATGGATTGTGGAAGTGGTGAGTGGTCTGGGGTGAAAACAGTTTTGGTGGCACGCAAAGTATTACTTCCAGACTAGCTTACCTTAAAGCAGAGGTGGGAAACCTCTGGCTCGCAATGACTTTTTATGTTGCCCCGGGGACATTTCCAGGGACCACAGAGCCCGGCAGTACTGTCTGTGCCTTCCCAGTGATGTCTGAGCCCCAGCCCCTCCTGTGATGTATATGCCCCCAGTGTCTCCTGTAATTTATGTGCCCCAGCCTCTCCAGTGATGTATATGCCCCCAGTGTCTCCTGTAATTTATGTGCCCCAGCCTCTCCAGTGATGTATATGCCCCCAGTGTCTCCTGTAATTTATGTGCCCCAGCCTCTCCAGTGATGTATATGCCCCCAGTGTCTCCTGTAATTTATGTGACCCAGCCTCTCCAGTGATGTATATGCCCCCAGTGTCTCCTGTAATTTATGTGCCCCAGCCTCTCCAGTGATGTATATGCCCCCAGTGTTTCCTGTAATTTATGTGCTTCAGCCTCTCCAGTGATGTATATGCCCCCAGTGTCTCCTGTAATTTATGTGCCCCAGCCTCTCCAGTGATGTACATGCCCCAGTGTCTCCTGTAATTTATGTGCCCCAGCCTCTCCAGTGATGTATAGATACACCAGCCCCTTCTGTGATGTATGGACCCCAGCGTCTCCTGTGATGTATATGCCTCCAGCGTGTCCTGTAATTTATGCACCCCAGCCTCTTCTGTGATGTATATTCCCCAAGCGTCTCCTGTAATTTATGTGCCCCAGCCTCTCCATTGATGTATATGGCCCCAGCGTCTCCTGTAATTTATGCGCCCCAGCCTCTCCAGTGATGTATAGATACACCAGCCCCTTCTGTGATGTATGGACCCCAGCGTCTCCTGTGATGTATATGCCTCCAGCGTATCCTGTAATGTGTGCGCCCCAGCCCCTTCTGTGATATATATTCCCCCAGTGTTTTCTGTAATTTATGCACCCCCCGTGATGTATATGACCCCAGCGTCTCTTGTAATTTATGCGCCCCAGCCTCTTCAATGATGTATAGATACCAGCCCCTTCTGTGATGTATGAAACAGCGTCTGCTGTGATGTACATGCCTTAAGCGTGTCCTATAATGTATATACCCCAGCCCTCCTGGGATATATATATGCCCCCAGCCTCTCCTGTGACGTATATTCCCCAGCATCTCCTGTATTTTATGTGCCCCAGTGTCTCTTGTGATGTGTATGCCCCAGCATCTCCGATGTCTATGCCCCCAGCCCTTCCTGTGATATATGTGCCTTTGTGATGTATACGATTTACCAATCTGTTGACTGAGCTCAAGACCGAGACAAACCTGGAAAAGCAGTTGTAAGAAGCCACATGATCAATATCGCCGAACATCACAGCCGAACCAAAGAGAAGCAGCTCCAGCCACCACAGTACAGGGTGAGTTAATTAAGTGTTTGACCAAATATATTAGGGTACTTTTCAAGCTGATCATTTTTTACGGCCCCCGAAGGTCGGTAGAAATTTCCAAATGGCCCCCGGCAGAAAAAAGGTTACCAAACCCCGGCCTAAAAAGTGGCCATTGTCCCTCTCTCTCTCTCTCTATTTCCTGTAAATCCATTTTCAGTGAATACAGACTTTCCCATTATGGAGATAGGAGATGACAGTTGGTGCTTATAAAGTTCAACGGAGAACTGTCTAGTCTAAGTTCTCTTGAAATAACAGTCAATATCCATGTCGGCCTCTAGCTCCTCACCTTCCCTTCTCCATAGAATCTCATAATCACCAACCATCATCTATCTCAGTAATTCTTCACTGAATACAGATGTGAGCTATAAACTGAGAGTGAAAGTTCACTCCAGGAGGAAAAAATACGAAGATTTCGCCAATAAGATATATTAAAAATTGCTTATTTTCTTGTGCATTAATGATTTATTATATAAGAATTAAAAAGGCAATTAATCTTTAACTGCTTCCGGACCACCCATAGACTTTAAACATGTGGGCGGTCCTGCTCCTTCTCTGAAATGGTGTACTTAAAACATCTCTGTATGGTGGGCCAGCTTCATAAGATCGTGCAACTGCAGAGCAGAAGTCCCCATAGAGAAGGCAGAGATGGTTTATTAACGTCTCTGCCTTTTCCATTGCTATATACAAAGCACTAAAGAAACGTTTATGCACTAAGGCCATGTGCCCACAGGACAATGTACCTGCGCATTTTGCTGCAGGTTTCTCCGCAGATTTACCGCAGCAACTCCCCGGAATCCGCAGCTCTCCATTGCTGCGGTATATCTGTGGAGCTTTTGCGGTAAACCTGCGGAAACAGTGCAGATTTTGTGCAGAATTCCTGCGGAATTCCCGCCATGTATCTCCATAGTGGAGGAGCGGGAATTCCGCAGATATTTCCACATGAATAATTGACATGCAGTTACGTGCGACTGCTGGAAATCCGCAGCATTTTCCGCAGCTGCACATACCGCAGCATTTATACAGCACTCCCCAAATCCCATAGGGTAACATGGGGAGTGTCTGTACTTGCTAGAACCTGCGGATTTATCTAGAAACTTCAGATAAATCCGCAGGTTTTCCGTGGCAAAATCCGCAGGTACATTGTCCCGTGGACACATAACCTAATAGGAAGGGCTGATGGGGCATCCTTCTCTATACACAGTCATGTAATCTCAGTATATAGGGAAGGAGCAGGAGCTGCTGGGTCCTAGGAGATCAGGGTCAGGGATGCAGTTTGTGGCTACATTTCCCCTGTAACTGAGTCCAATATACCAGCCCCAGTTACAAGGGAAATAAAATGAAAAAAAAAACAAACATTGAGATGCCTCATCAAAGGCCTTTTATAACCTTATGAAGGGAACAATGTGTAAAATAAATAAAACATAAAATAACTAAATAAATTAAAATTAGCATGTAAAAAAAATAAAAATGACACCGTCAATCCAAATCACTATTACTAGCCCGACTCCTGTAAAAAAATGTAAAAAATAGTCCAATATATAAATGTAATTGTTACAGAATGGGGACATTTTTTTGAAATGTATATTAGTGGTCTTTGTTGTCAAAAAATAGACACTTATTTCCATTATTTTCCCACCGAAATCGCCTGATATCAGCAAAAGAAAATAAGAGACTGTGACAGTGACATAAAAATGCCATGAACAAAAGATGCAAAAATGACCTGTAACCTTATGGTGTTTTGGTTCCATAGAGCTGTCAGATACTCGGCATAGGGCAGGGGTAGATGAATTCCCATCTCTTAATTGCAGCCAGGTATATTTTTCTCTGATATACCTCCAGTGTGTGAGTGGGCAGCCTGCCTTTACAATATAGAAATTGCACTAATAATGCCAGTTCTGAGTGTGTTGGACAAAACTGTGCATAATCGGCAGGTTTGACTGACAGTCTAATAGGTATCGGGGCCTCTGGCCTCTCCCACAACAGATGATGTTTGAAGGCAAAGGTATCCGGCATATCCCATTACGTACTGATGATCCTATAGTTCTTGGTGAGATAAGTCACTGCCAGAGGAGTCCGGCAGCTTCTTTTTCTTAGGCCTCTTTCACACGTCTGTGAAAACCACGCACGTTTTGCACGGACGTGTGAAAGGTGCGTCGTGTCCTCCGTGTGTCGTGATTTTAGCACATGTGTTCTCCATGTGCTATCCGTGATAACACATGGAGAACAGGAACTTTCTGCTCACCTGTCCTTGGCATTGCTGTCCGTGGTGCTGATCTATGGTCTCTCCGCTGACTCTCCGCTGCTGCTGCTTCCGGTACTCTGTGCCGTGCATATACAATGAGCATAATGAGTGGGGGTCAGAAGCAAGTGACAACAGCGGCAGAGACAGCAGCGCTGGAGAATGTGAGTGTAGAAATGCATTTTATTTCACAGACATGTGTGTTTTCTCCGGTACGTGTCACACTGATGTCACACAGAGCACATCCGTGCGATCTATGTGACAGCTGTGCTGCCGGAGAAAAACGGACATGTCTACGTGTGGAGCACATAGACACATGTATGCTCTACACAGGCACACTGTCCATGGCAAAAGTTGAACGTGTGCGCAAACCCATTGATTTTAATGGGTCTACATGTGCCCGTGTCTCCAGAACGTGTGAAAATGGACGTCACACGTACCGGAGACACGGATGTGTGAAGGGGGCCTTAGAGGAAATGCTTGGTGTATGGAGAGTCGGGAAACATAGCTGCCAGCTGAAGCAATGTTCAGCTGACGACTATCTATTGTGTGTGGGACCCCTAACATACAGTGTGTGTGTGTGTGTGTCATATAGAAGGTGTATATCATACTATGTATGTATATATCCTACTGTGTGTGTGTATCATACTGTGCTTGTGTATATCATACTATGTATGTATATTTCATATTGTGTGTGTATATCACTGTGTTTGTGCATATTATGCTGTGTGTATATCATATTGTGTATATATCATACAGGGTGTGTGTATTATACAGTATGTGTGACTCATCAGTGTAACTCTCATACTGTGTTTGTGTATCATATAGATTGTTTATATCATACTATGTATGTATATATCATACTGTGTGTGTATGTCATACTGTGTGTGTGTGTTATACTGTGTGTATTTCATACTGTGCATATGTCATACTGTGTGTGTGTGTATGTCATACTGTGTGTGTGTGTATTATACAGTGTGTGTGTGTGTGTGTGTGTCATACTGTGTGTGTGTGTATTATACAGTGTGTGTGTGTGTGTGTGTGTGTGTGTGTCATACAGTGTGTGTATGTCATAGTGTGTGTGTGTGTATTATACAGTGCGTGTGTGTGTATGTCATACTGTGTGTGTATTATACAGTGTGTGTGTGTGTGTGTGTGTATATTATACTGTGTGTGTGTCATACAGTGTGTATGTCATACTGTGTGTGTGTGTGTGTATTATACAGTGTGTGTGTGTGTGTGTGTGTGTCTCATACGGTGTGTGTATTATACAGTGCGTGTGTGTATGTCATACTGAGTGTGTATTATACAGTGTGTGTGTGTATATTATACTGTGTGTGTATATTATACTGTGTGTGTGTCATACTGTGTGTGTGTGTGTATATTATACTGTGTGTATGTCATACTGTGTGTGTGTGTGAGTGTGTATTATACAGTGTGTGTGTGTGTGTGTGCATGTCATCCTGTGTGTGTATTATACAGTGTGTGTGTGTGTGTATGTCATACTGTGTGTGTATTATACAGTGTGTGTGTGTGTGTGTGTATGTCATACTGTGTGTGTGTATTATACAGTGTGTGTGTGTGTGTGTGTGTGTGTATGTCATACTGTGTGTGTGTATTATACAGTGTGTGTGTGTGTGTGTGTGTGTGTATGTCATACTGTGTGTGTATTATACAATGTGTGTGTGTGTGTGTATGTTATACTGTGTGTGTATGTATTATACAGTGTGTGTGTGTGTGTGTATCATACGGTGTGTATATTGTACCATATCAGACTCAGAACCTGTGTTTTGTATTGAAGCATCTAATGAGTATGTGCAAAGATCATTGTGAAGGGAGGGGGATCAGGGTGAGCTGTGACATCGCCTATTGTGATGGGGATCCTGTTTTGTCAGCTATATACTGTATAGAGGTGTTGACGGTTATTTTAGACCTATCTCTGATGATAATGAACCTGATGAAAACTCTCAAGATTATGTGAATCTAAAATATCACCTGTGCCAGGCATAAAAATAGCAAGATTACTAAGGTTATATATATATATAGTCATTTTCTGATAACACATTCTGTGGAATATTAAAGATTGGCCACACACCGTGCTGACACAATGAAATAATAAGATCTACAGATGTAGAATTTCTATACCAGAAAGACATGCGGCTTATCGTCAGGAATCTTGCTTTAATTATATCCTGGAATGCAGTTTAACGAATGATTTCAGAGATTTGCATTGGTGATAATTTTAGATCCAACTAATAAACTGATCCTCAGGAATACCATAGTATAGCATCACTTTTCCCAACAGACGTTTGCACATACAGTTTTAATAGGGCTTTACTGCAGCTGACTGGCACCAGCAAGACAAAGGAGCAATCTCGTAATCTGTAGAGATACTAAGATATACTGTAGCTGTACCTGAAAAATGAGACGCAATCATCCAAACAGTCCCAATCAATGGAGGAACCAAGCAAATGACATTTCTTGGAGACATTTTTCTAACTTTGGAATCACAAGATTAACCAACATTGAAAAGCACGAAACTCCGATACTAAGACATGACAACATGAAGACCCCTATAAGATACCGTATTTTTCGGACCATAAGACGCACTTTTTTTCCCCCAAATGTTGGGGGAAAGTGGGGGGTGCGTCTTATGGTCTGAATATAGGGCTGCGAGAAATGAGGGTGCTGCGGTGGAGCGGGTCATCGGCGGCACAAGAAGGATGGGGGTATATGAGCAGGATGATGTGGGTATATGAGCAGGATGATGGGGGTATATGAGCAGGATAATGGGGGTATATGAGCAGGATAATGGGGGTATATGAGCAGGATAATGGGGGTATATGAGTAGGATAATGGGGGTATATGAGCAGGATGATGGGGGTATATGAGCAGGATGATGGGGGTATATGAGCAGGATGATGGGGGTATATGAGCAGGATGATGGGGGTATATGAGCAGGATGATGGGGGTATATGAGCAGGATGATGGGGGTATATGAGCAGGATAATGGGGGTATATGAGCAGGATAATGGGGGTATATGAGCAGGATGATGGGGGTATATGAGCAGGATGATGGGGGTATATGAGCAGGATGATGGGGGTATATGAGCAGGATGATGGGGGTATATGAGCAGGATGATGGGGGTATATGAGCAGGATGATGGGGGTATATGAGCAGGATGATGGAGTATATAGCAGGATGGGAGCACATACCAGAATGGCAGTATATAGCAAGATGGGGCTATACCAGGATGAGGGACATATGTATACACAAGGCAGGAGGATCATTACCAGGATGGGGTACCTTAGTAGAGAATTTGGGGACATTACCCCCATAATAGTGTCAGCAGCAGATACTCGCCCCATAACAACGTGTCGTGACCACATTTTTTGCTTAAAATTTTATTTTCCTATTTTCCGTCTCTAAAACCAGGGTGCGTCTTATAGTCCAGTGCGTCTTATAGTTCGAAAAATACGGCAAATGATGATGGCTGCCAATAATGCATGATCCCACTACTCATAGAATACAGAGAAGCCTTTACTGTTACTTACTGTGATTTTACTTGCTGCGTTTAAGGCATCCACCCATCCCTGAAGATCCTTTTGGTCACTGGCTTGAAAAAAATATCTTTGGGATAACGCATTGATAACTGGGAAAAAAAAAAGAAATTTTTGTTAAATTGGTGCAAACAGTGCTGTAGATAGATCGATACATAGATCCAAAAAAGTAGAGGTAGGACTCCTTTTGAATGCAAAAAAATAAATAAAATGGCCTTTATTAGACCAGTGGCAATGTTTCGGTTCAGTTTGATAAAGGTTCTGGTGATCCAAAACGTTGCCACTGATAATAAAGGCCACACTTTTTTTTGCATTCAAAAGGAGTGCGGACCCTTTTTTTGGCTCTAGATAGATCAATCATTACATGACAGCAGCTGTACAGCTCGGCATTTGTCTGCTTAATGTAAAAAGAGGAACACTATGGCTCTTTAGATTGTGGAGGCACTGTAGGTTTTCATATTGTGGGGGCACTGTAGGTTTTCATATTGTGGGGGCACTGTAGGTTTTCATATTGTGGGGGCACTGTAGGTTTTCATATTGTTGCTCTTTATATTGTGGGAGCACTATGGCTCATCACATTGTGGGGGCACTATGGCTCATCATATTGTGGGGACACTATCACTTTCTATATTGTGGGGGGGGCACTATGGCTCTTCATATTGTGGGGGCACCATGGCTCTTTATATTGTGGGGCACTATGGCTCATCATATTGTGGCGGCACTATGGATCATCATATTGTGGGGGCACTATGGCTCATCATATTGTGGGGCACTGTGATTCTTTATATTGTGGGGGCACTATGGCTTTTCATATTATGGGGCACAATAGCTCTTTATATTGTGGGGGCACTGAGGCTCTTTATATTATGGGGGCACTATGGCTTTTCATATTGTAGGGCATTGAGCCTTTTTCTATTGTGGTGGCATTGTGGCCTTCCATGTTGTGTGGGCCTTGTGGCTTTTCTGTATTTTAAGGGCTGTACAAATGTGTAATAATATTATGTGCCCCCTGTGGTGTCCTCCTGAAGTCACTTCTCTATAGCAGACAAGTATATGATCATAATAGCGCGATGATGATGATGATGATAATAGCGCAGTCATGATGATGATGATGATAGCGCAGTGATGATCATGATGATAGCGCAGTAATGATGATGATGATAGCGCAGTGATGATGATGATGATGATAGCGCAGTCATGATGATGATGATGATGATAGCGCAGTCATGATGATGATGATAGCGCAGTCATGATCATGATGATAGCGCAGTGATGATGATGATGATAGCGCAGTGATGATGATGATTATGATGATAGCGCAGTCATGATGATGATGATGATAGAGCAGTGATGATCATGATGATAGCGCAGTCATGATGATGATGATGATGATGATAGCGCAGTCATGATGATGAAGATAGCGCTGTGATGATAATAATTATGATGATGATGATGATGATAGCAGCGCAGTGATGATGATGATGATGGTGGCTTTCAGACAGCTGTACATCATTAGGAATAATCGAATACCTCAAATATTCGGCTTCTTGAATATCCGACAAATAGGTCGCCGCTATGTGAATATTCGATGCTGCGCTATGTAATTCTATGTGAAGCCCGAATAGTTCCGAATAGTTGTTATTCGGGTTTCCCATAGAATTACATTACGCATCGAATATTCGCGAATAGTCGAATGGCGGCGACCTATTCGGCAAATATTCGCGATGCCGAATATTTGAGGTATTTGATCATCCCTATACATCATATATAAGCAGCATTACAGGACACAGTGGGTTAATCATACATATAAATGGCAGATTTCCTTACCGAAGCAATGCAATGGCTTTGACTTCTGTTTTGCAGCAGCAATGCTGACCTGATGAAAAGAAGATAATCAGATGGTTATGAGTGTTGTGGACCCCCGAGAGTGATGTAATATATACCATACACAGCTGAGCCGCACACAAAGCTTCACTGCTGCTCTACACGTGTCCATTCATACAAATGGCCGACCATGTGGTAGTA
The DNA here is from genome assembly GCF_048569485.1 of Anomaloglossus baeobatrachus. Taxonomy (NCBI): domain Eukaryota; kingdom Metazoa; phylum Chordata; class Amphibia; order Anura; family Aromobatidae; genus Anomaloglossus; species Anomaloglossus baeobatrachus. Next base: position 631,109,224 of record NC_134356.1, on the reverse strand, counting down.
GATAAGATGGGTCTACCAGAATGACGTGGATCCTGGAGGGGCCCATACAGTGGACTCGTTATTATGTCCACATGCCCATCGTCATGGTGACACAACCATTATAATCCGGCTGCACTAATCGTTATCTCTGTAGTCAGTGATACAAGTAGAGACAGGCCTCAGCCATATTGCCCAACACCGGCTGTGCTGCCTCATAAACTCTCACTTCCTCATGGCGGCTTCCCCTTTTTCGTCCAGGCTCAGATGGTTTTGTTTTGCTGATGTAGGAGCCTGAGCCACTGACTGTCCGGCACATGGATGTGACTCGCGGGCATTTCACCCCCAAGCATTTTAGTCAGATGTCAACAGCTCACTGAAAACCCTTCATACATAACATGGAGGACAGTATGTGCCCCCTATACATTGCCTCCATAGCGTGTGTGTGACCTCCCATACTACACACATTATGGAGTTGGTTCCACCTCCGCAACTTGAACACCTCTCACACTTGGAAGGATTTCTATAAGATTTTGGAGGGGTCTGTGGGAATTTTTGCCCATTAATCCTTAAGAATCTTTGTGAGGTCAGACCCTGATGGAGGAGAAGCCGGGTTCTCAATGTCCACCATGGTTCGTCCCACAGGTGTTGGATGGGGTTGAGGTCCGGGCTCGGTGCAGCCGGTCACGTTCTTTCACCCAAAACTTCCCACTCACGTCTTTATGGACCTTGTGTACTGGGCACAGTCGTAGTGATCAGAAAAAGGGTCTTCCCCAAACCGATCCCACAAAGTTGTAATCATTCAATTGTCCACAATGTCTTTTGCTGAAAGATTAAGATTTATTTTCACTGGAATTAAGGGGCCTTGGCCGACTTCTGAAAACTGACATTATTCTTCCTACAGCAAACATTAAAGCAGGCACATCACTGTCCCCATTGGGACTCACAATCTAAATTCCCTATCACTGTGTCTTTGGAGGATGGGAGGAAAGCAGAGAACCCGGAGGAAATCCACGCAAACACGGGGAGAACATACAAACTCCTGGCAGATGTTGTCCTTGGTGGGATATGCATCCATGACCCCAGTGCTGAAAAGCATCAGTACAAACCACTGAGCCACCGTACAGGGCAAACCACTGAGCTACCATAAAGTACTAGCCATTGAGTCACCGTACAGTACTAGCCATTGAGTCACCGTACAGTGCAAACTACTGAGTCACCTTACAGTATTAGCCACTGAGGTACCATACAGTGCAAACCACTAAGCTACTATATAATGCTAACCATTGAGTCACCGTACAGTACTAGCCACTGAGCCACCGTACAGTGCAAACCACTGAGTTACCATACAGTACTAACCACTGAGTCACCGTACAGTACTAGCCACCATATAGTGCAAACCACTGAGTCACCGTTCAGTACTAGCCACTGAGCCTCCATACAGTGCAAACCACTGATCTACAATAGAGTACTAACCACTGAGTCACTATACAGTATCAGACACTGAGTCACAGTACTAGCCACTGAGCCACCGTACAGTGCTAACCAATGAGGCACCGTGCTGCATATGGCAGTGTTATACTGTATAAGCAGTATACGGTAGAATTATTTAAGTACTTATAGTGGAAGTATTTAGGCATCAGTTTTATTTGGGTTCAAATCCCACCAAGGACACTATCTGCAAGGAGTTTGTATGTTCTCCCCGTGTTTCTGTGGGTTTCCTCCGGGTTCTCCGGTTTCCTCCCACACTCCAAAGACACAGTGAGACAGAATGCAGACTGTGAGCCCCAATGGGGACAGTGAAGATGATGCCTGTAAAGCAATGTAGACTATGATGATGCTATATAAGAAACAGTAATAAACATAACACCAATGCCACATAATATCTCAATATAGTATTTGAAAAATACCGTTCTATCCTCCCAGATAGCAATGCCACATATTTTCAACACAATACTGCCATTCAGTACCCAAATCATACCACCATACAACACTGAAAGGGTTATTTGTAAAACAGCAAGCTATCCCCTATCTGTAGCATATATCTTAACTTCTTGATCTCTGGGGGTCTAGTCATTGGGACCTCCAACAATCCTAAAAACAGGGCTCTGTATTAAATAAAGCCAAATGCTTGTCCTCCGCTCTAGGGGACTGACTGATACAGCGGAGTTGCCGTGCTCGCTCGAGTGAGGATGTGGAGCACGCAATTCATTCAAGACGGGCGCTGCAGAGCCCCATTTTTGGATACACTGGGGGTCCCGATGGACAGGCTTGTAATCAGCACGTTCACCCACATCCCATAGATAGGGGATAGCTTGCTATTTTGGGAATAACCCTTTAAGTAATACCATATACTTTATCTAATACTACTTAAAGCGCTCAAATAAAACCGCCATATATTTCCTTACACTCCCTGGTTACGTCTCAGCACCCAGTCATCGTGATATTACATGTGCATTCTGCTATCATTTTTACTTGAAAATATTCTGAAAGTTAACTTGCAGTCCTATGCAAATCCCCAGATAAGGCTAGTTTCACACTTGCGTTGAACGTTATCCATTGCATTGCGTTGTGTGACGGATGCAACGGATAGTACAAAACAACGGAATCTGTTTTTTTGTTTCGTTTTTTTACAGTACCGGCGGAAGACTATTGTGAACAATCAGCTGAGCGCTCTCAAAAGCCGGCTGCCGGGCGATCAGCTGAGCGCTCTCAAAAGCCGGCTGCCGGGCGATCAGCTGAGCGCTCTCAAAAGCCGGCTGCCGGGCGATCAGCTGAGCGCTCTCAAAAGCCGGCACAGCTCTGGTCATTCTCTATGGGACTCCTGCACGTAGTCATGCTCTATTGTGGGCAATCTCCACTGTATAAGGGGGATTCAAATAGCGGGAATAGCCCTTTAACATACTCAATAACTGTATCTAGATAATACAATCATACAGTACTAAAATAACAGTACCTTATATTACAAATGCACCTATACACTAAAACCATCATCATAATACTTTACACAGTACCCAGATACCATGGCTATAATGTGCCCACATAATTCTGCCATCCAGCTCTTACATACCAGTGCCTGCACAGCTAGACCTAAACTACACTATATAGCCCCACACAACCCCTACATTGTACCACAACACAGTGCCATAAATAACCCCGCCAACCCCGGTACCAGTAGGCCCCTCAATTTTTTATTTTCCTCTTCCGAACTTTTCTACTTTGGTGGTCTTGTTTTTTGCAGTAGAAACTTTAGTTTTGGGGTCCATACAACCTGATGTTTTTTATTTTTTTTTTTTGAGGGGGGGTGACCAAAAAACAGAGATTCTGACTTTTTTTCTTTTTACACTTACTGTATGGGAGAAATATTATAATATTTATTAGTTACACACAAAATGATGTAAAATATGTTGATTATTTTATTTTTATTTTTTTCCTGTTTTTATAGGACATTTGAACCTGTGATTGCTTGTACAATACATTGTGATAGGTTGCCACTGGCTGGACTTCATGTGAGCAAACATGGCAGACACGGTGGCCTTCAGTGGGTCACAATCGTCGGCAGGTTCTTGGAGGTTAAACGGCCGTGATCAGAGCTGGTAGCAGTTACACACTGAGCTGCCGGCTGTACCATACAGCTCCACACTTGCAGGGCACATAGGGCCGACTTGGCCCCAATTCTGCACATTTGTCCTTGGCTCTTGGCCAATTCAGCCGGGTACTATCACACTAGGTATGGTGAAAGGTAAGGTAAGGCGACCCCTGTGTCTAGGGAAGTAGGAGATGGTGACCCCTGACCAAATCTACTACTGGTTCTTGGGGTTCCTCACCACCCTAGATAGGTTCCGCACCTATGCGCCGAGCCGGATACCTGACCCTAGGGGGATCTCAGGGTTCGTGGGGAGTGCAGCAGGCTTCATGGCCCAAAAGATGGGGTGGAGGGAAGACCACTGGAAAGGACACAAACGCCGACCTTGACTTCCAAACTATCCGGGATCGGGTGGAGCCCATCATAGAGGGACACGGCACTCCAAAGGTGGTGACTTCAGTGAGTAAAGAACTTGAACTGCACCCTCTGTGTCATCCCATCATTGACAGCGCTCCCATCATTGCGCCCCCCCCCCCCCTGCGCCATAGGCAACGACGACTACCAGCATCCTCCCTGGGGCCTGAGCTCTGCCTGTGGAGAGCTGTACCCTCCGAGCTGTGTTATCATCCGCCCGACAGAGAAAGTACCCGCAGCGGCGGCTTCCATATTAGCCACATACCACAGGTGGCGTCACGAATAACTACTCCCATCATCCCCATCTTGACACCACTGGGGTCACGGAACCGGGCCAGGCCACTGTGACATCCCAAACGACAACAGCCCGGTGACGAGTGGTCCTCCCAAAGACAGAGTGGGCGCGTCACATGTACTACTTATCCACAGATGACTCAAATAGAAGTTCAGCTTCAGCAACAATACCACAGATGAGTGCAAGCCACCTGCTTGCAACCAGAGTTAGAGCAAACTGAACAATATCACCAGCAGCAGTCCAGGGAAGAAGGGAGTACGTAAACACAAGTGGAATACTGATAATCAGCAGCTGGGTGGAAGGAGGGCTCCTCTGGGTCCTAAAGGGGAAGAGATGAAAACCCAGCAGGAAAGCTACCTATTACAATGAATACTAACATCAGTAAAAATAGAAAGTGAGGGAGCATTCTGCGCAGCCAAACGCTATGACCTTCTATTACCAGAAACCACATGACTTTCTGTCACCCGTGACAGGTACTAGTGTGGCGCCCTGGACTAGTCAGGTAGCCACAAACATAACGTCACACACACCCCCTCCCCTGGATAGTTCACACCAGTCAAACAAAAACCCTTGTTGCCTCCCTCCAGGGTCTGATGTCCACACCAGGTGGGGCGGAGCCAGGCGGTTGGCCCCACCCACCGAGGAGTTCACAGGCCTGGAGGCGGGAAAAGTGACAGATTAAGTTTGGAGGTGAAAGTCAGAGGACAGAACCTGTTAGTGTCTGGGTCAGAGCCCAGGCACTGTCAGCAAGGTTGGCAGATGGTGGTGGCCGTCTGCAGGAGTTAGTGGATCTAGGACCGGGGTCGGGCAGTGGCCCGCCGGTACCGAACCGGGGAGCGGAGTGAAGCTAAGCACAAAGGCAGGGCCATTGGACCCCGACTAGGCTTGGAGCCGCCAACAACGGTCAAATCTGAAAGTGACCGGAACCCCAGGGGTTTCCTAACACCAAAGACCCGACAGAAGGCAACCGTCCACACCGTGAGGATAGACAGCCACCGCCACAGGCTAGAGACCCAAGGGCCAGCGCCTGCGGGCAACACGGGCTCCTCCGGTACCTATACGCCGGGGAGTGGACTACTGGTGGGAAGCCATCGGAGTCAACACATTCTACACAGGTGCAGGGAAAGACAGCCACCATCACCTGTCCGGGGAGAGACACTGCAGCCGGCTGCGGGACCCGTCCATCCAGCCATTTGGTTTACCAGAGACTCTGTGAATTTGTACCTGAGTGAGTACACCAGTGCCATCTGGCACCGCGCCGCACTGTCCCTGCAACCCTGCACCCCAGCCATCCAGCCTCCCCGTTACACCACCGGGCCCCGGGATCACCAACCCCTACCCACGGAGGGGGACAACATCCTAGCTGCTCCCTACCATCGCTCCCGGGATCCCCATCACCAGCAGCGGTGGTGCCCATCATCACCACGACCCGTGGGTGGCGTCACGAACTATCTCCCAAAACAAACCACCCCCTTTTCACTCGTGGGCGTGGAGCGCTGCTCGAGTCCCCGGGTCCGGCCATCGCTCGAGCCACCGAGCAGCAGCAGCAGCGGCCCCTCCGCCCGCGACAAGAGCGCCAGCCCAGAGCCCAGTCCGTGAATCCCCAGGCCTGTCAGTATTGATGCACTTAGATTTGCCTCTTTTTACCCTTTTTTGACTCTTTTTAGCAGTTCCAGGTCAGTGCTTTTATTTTCAAATCTGGAAACAAAAAAAACACTAAAAACCAGGAGCTGGAATGTGGTTATTTTGAACAAATCCATAGAAACCATCGGGACTTTGAAATCATATCCAGACCTTCATGCTGATAACATCTGACAGACATATGTGGCCATTGGCTCGGTGAGAGAAAGCCTGAAATGACCCGATCCCTTCATTGGGCTGCATTTGTAGAACGGATTGTTCTAATGTTGCCCTATAATACTAAAAATAATTTTATTTCTATAGCGCCAACATATTCCGCAGCGCTTAATAATTCAGAGGGGACATGTACAGACAATATGAGACAATACAAAATTACACAATTCAACAGATACTAAACTAACAGGAGTGAGGTTCCTGATCACAAGAGCTTACAATCTATGAGGAAATAGGAACACCGATGGTAAATGGTAAAAAGTCCCTGTATTTTCTGATCCCACCATAAATAAAATAAATAGGGGATTCATATATTGCTGCATGGACTGGTCATCAACCAGTATGTGTACAAGTACAGATAAAGAGCGCTGTTAAGTGCATAAACAGATGATAAAAAGGACCAGACGTTGTAATGGCAAACCGGTATAGTTAGATAAGTGAGGTGAGGTGGTAGTCAAGTCTAAAGAAATGCATTTTTAGAGCACGCTTAAAACTATGGGCATTGTGAACTAAATGAATTGTCCTGGGTAGTGCATTCCAGAGAATTGGGGCAGCTTCTGAGAAGTGTTGGAGATGGGATTGTGAGATTCGGATTATAGAGGATTTCAGTCTTAAGTCATTAGCGGAACAAGGGGATAGACATAGATGAGGGAGGAGATGGTAAGGAACGGTGGAAAGCTTTGTATGTGACAGTGATAAGGTTACATTGTACTCTGTAGTGGATGGGTAACCAGTGCAATGGCTGGCACAGGATGGAGGCATCGGTGTAGATGTTGGAGAGGAATATGATCCTGGCTGCTGTATTCAGGAGGATGGATTGGAGAGAGGAGAGTTTAGTAAGAGGAAGACTGATTAGTAGAGAGTTACAATAATCCAGACCAGAATCAATTAAGAACAACAGAAAGGGTTTTTGCAGAGTCAAAGGTAAGAAAAGGTCGAATTCTAGAGATGTTTTTGAGGTGGAGGTGACATGAGTGAGTGATCGGATGTAGGGAATGAAGGGAATATCTGAGACAAAAATAACCCCAAGACAGCGGGCGTGCTGCTGGGGCGTAATGGTCGAACCACACATAGCAATGGTAATATTGGGTTTGTGAAGGTGTGGAGAGGGAAACATGAGATCAGTTTTTGAAAGATTCAGTCTTAGGCCCCCTTCACACGTACGTGTCTCCGGTACGTGTTTGGCAGTTTTCTCACGCACACACGTAAACCTAGGTATTCCTATGGTTGTGGACACACGTAAGTATTTGCACACGGAACGTGTGTCCGTTCCGTACTTACTTGTGTCCGTATATTTCTCACGCCAACATGTCTGTTTTCTCTCCGGCATCACGGGTGTCACACGGAACGCAAACGTGTCAAACATGACACACACGGACCACACGGATGTGTTCCATGTGACACGCACCGGAGAGAAGACATGTGTCTGTGAGAAAAAAACCCCGAAACTTTACTCACCTTGTCCTGCCCTCCTGTCTCTGCCGCTGCTGTCACTTGCTGCCGACCGCCGCTCATTATGCTCATTGCGAATTCACTTTACTGCGGCCAGAAGAGGAAGTAGCGGGGAGTCCGAAGATCAGCACCACGGACTGCGACGCCAGGGACAGGTGAGTAGAAAGCTCCCGTTCTCCGTGTGTTATCACGGATAACACACAGAGAACACACGTAGCCCATAAACACGGGTCACGGAGGACAAAACGCACCTCTGACACGTCCGTGATAAACGTGCGTGGTATTTTACGGACGTGTGAAAGAGGCCTTAGATAGAGGGAGGACATGATGTTGGAGACAGCGGACAGACAGGTATTTTGTAGTAATACAGGAGTGATGTCCGGAGATGATGTGTATAATTGGGTGTCAGTATACAGATGATACTGGAAACCAAATCTGCTGATACTTTGTCCAGTAGGGGCGATGTACAGAGAGAAGAGGAGGGGGCCTAGGCCTGAACCCCTAGGAACCCCGATAGTAAAGGGAAGAGCAGCCGGCAAAAGATACAGTGAAGGAGCGGCCAGAGAGGTAGGAGGAGAACCAAGAGAAAATGGAGCATAGTGAGGAGGGGCTGGTGACACACAGCCAAATGCAGCAGAGAGGCCCTAAGCACTATTCAGAATTATAATATTAAAAAAAACAACACAAAATAGCAAAATATGATAAATCTGATTGGTTGATGCCATTGCTACTAACTGGACTGAAGGAGACTTGTCATTGGAATTAAAGGTTTATTCCCAAGATAAATAAGTTATTCCCTATTCAAAAGGATACAGAATAACTTGCTGATCCGTGGTAGTGTGACTGCAGAGACCCCCAGCAATCCCCAAATGGGGCCCTGTAACACCAAGAATGGGACCCCCAGCAATCCCCAGAATGGGGCCCTGTAACACCAAGAATGGGACCCCCAGCAATCCCCAGAATGGGGCCCTGTAACAACAAGAATGGGACCCCCAGCAATCCCCAGAATGGGGCCCTGTAACACCAAGAATGGGACCCCCAGCAATCCCCAGAATGGGGCCCTGTAACACCAAGAATGGGACCCCCAGCAATCCCCAGAATGGGGCCCTGTAACACCAAGAATGGGACCCCCAGCATTCCCCAGAATGGGGCCTTGTAACTTAATTATCCCCAGAATGGCACCCCCTACAATCCCAAGAATGGGGCTCTAACCACCAAGAAAGGGACCCCCGCAGTCTCAAAAATGGGACCTTGTAACTTAAGTTTCCCAAGATATGGAACCCCTACAATTTCAAGAATGGGGCCCTATAACACCAAGAATCGGATTCCCTACAATCCCAAGAATGGGGCTCTTTAACACTGAGAATGGGACCCCCCATAATCTCAAGAATGGGACCTTATAACACCAACAATGGGAGCTTCCACAATCTCAAAAATGGGGCCTTGTAATATCAAGAATGGGCCCCCCCCCCCCCCCGCAATCTTAAGAACGTGGCCTCGTATCTCCAAGAATAGGATCCTCACAATCACAAAAATGGGGTCCTGTAACACCAAGATTGGGACCCCCCAAAATCTCAAGAATGGGGCTCTGTAACACCAAGAATGGGGTCACTAGCAATCTCAAGAATGGGGCCTTGTATCACAAAGAATGGGACCCCACAATCTCAAGAATTGGGTGCTGTAACACCAAGAATTGGACCCCCACAATTTCAAGAATGGGGCCCTGTAACACCAATATTGGAGGTATTGAATGGAGGTGCACATGCACGGCCTCCACTCCGTTCATTGTCTATAGGGCTGCAGAGTACATCGCTCGGCTATCTTTGGCAGTACCTTAAGCCTCGAATGGAGCGGAGTTCGCACATGTGCACCTCACTCCATTCAGGATGGGATTGCAACAATTTCGGGATCAATGGACTCCAGCAATCAGTGATCAGCAGGTTATCCTCCATCTTATGCACAAGGAATAACTTGATATTATAGAAATAATCCTTTAAGAACTTTTTTAAAAAAAAAAATTAACAGTATATGGAGTTTTTTACATCTGTTTTACCCTCTTGGGGCGCTAGATGTGCTGTAACTTTAGGATAGGTCATCAATACCTGATCAGGGGGTCTGATTCCTAACACCATCAGTGATGAACAGATTGAAGGGGCCACCAGAAGAGGCACAAACGTCATACATTGCGTTGTGGCTGCAAATGGCGCACAAGTGAATAAGAAGGAACTTGCAGTACCATTCAAGGCCACTACTCAATGTGTGGCGCTGTGCCACTTCCGCTGTGCCTCCTCCAATCAGCTGATCGCTGGAGCCTCCCGCTGATCAGATGTCCTATCCTAAGGATAGGGGATCACTATTACTAGGTATGATATTAAAGTGATACATGGCATAAGTCCGAGGATGGGACCCCTACCAAATTATGAGAATCGGGGTCCATTGTGGGAAAGAATGGTAATGCACTTGTGTAACCTATGGGTTGTAGTGATCACGCATGCACTGCTCTCATAGACCCATAGAAGTGAATGGAGTAGTGGTCCTGCATACACACTATTCTCAGGGCACAGGACCCTCGTACTCCGAAACAGTACGGGTCCCGAAGTCGGACCTCCATGATCATGTATTGTACAGGTGATACATGATATTAATGGTACAACCCCTAAAGTCACGGAAAACCCATTTCATTTACATTAAAATACCCCAAAGACACCAGTAAATGCCATAGACCCATTTCCACAGACAGCTGAAGTTTTAGGCTATGTGCCCACGCTGCGGATTTTGCGCGGATTTTGCCGCGGATTTGCCGCGGATTTTCCGAAAATCTGCAGCAGCGGCACTTCCAAGCCATTTCAATGGCATTTTGGAAATGCGGTGTCCATGCTGCGGATTTTTCCGCGGCGGATTTGCCGCGGATTTTGATCCGGAAAAATCTGCAGCATGTCAATTATTGTTGCGGATTTTGGGTATAGAATGGGGGAAAAAAATCCGCATCAAAATCCGCGGCAAATTCGCGGTAAATCCGCGGCAAAAATAAGGTGCGGATTTGCCGCGAAAGTCGCGGATTTTCATGCAGAAAAATCCGCAGGTACATTCTACCGTGGACACATAGCCTTAGGGGGTAGAAAACACTTTGTCACGCTGTGCTTGAGAAAACCACCACCTAGACAAGAAACGCCAAAAAAGGCCAAAAAATGGCTCAAAGAACGGAATACCCTTTTAGGCCTCTTTCACACGTCCGTGAAAACTACGTACGTTTTCACGGAAGTGTCAAAGGTGTGTTTTGCCCTCCGTGAGCAGTGTTTATGGCCTACGTGTGTTCTCCGTGTGTTATTCGTGATAACACACGGAGAACGGGAACTTTCTACTCGCCTGTCCCTGGCGCCGCTGTCCGTGGTGCTGGTCTTCGGTCTCCGGTCCTGCCGACTCCCCGCTGCTGCTGCTTCCGGCCGCAGTGAAGTGAATATGCAATGAGCATAATGAGCGGGGGTCGGAAGCAAGTGACAGCAGCGGCAGAGACAGCAGCGCTGGAGAAGGTGAGTAAAGGTTTGTTATTTTTTTCTCAGACACGTGTGTTTTCTCCACGGGTGTCACACGGATCACCTACGTGTGGTCCGTTTGCGTTCCGTGTGACACCTGTGATGCCGGAAAAAAACGGACATGTCTACGTGTGGAGCACATGGACACACTTATACTCCACACGGGCACACGTATGCTCCACACGGACACACGGTCCATGGCAGAACACGCACGTGAGCGCAGACCCATTGATTTTAATGGGTCTACATGTGCCCGTGTCTCTGGTACGTGAGGAAATAGACCAAACACGTGCCGGAGACACGAACATGTGAAAGAAGCCTAATTATGCAAGAGATGGGAAGGAGCATCATCAATCACCAGTCTTGTAAATGCTAAGACTTTGCAGCTATCACATCACATGATATAGCACAGCCAACCAGGAAGAACAATCAAAGCCCCTGTAAAAGCTGAGGCAGGGAATGCAGCGGCTGTATTATGGTGTATCTGGATAGTGAGAGGACAGTGTAGCTATAGAAATAGGGAGATAAAACTATAAACCACTGAAGAAACTGTATACTGTGGATAGTGTGACAGCACAGCAGTGAGGAGGTCTAGTGTTTGGCTATGTTCACACAGGGCAATTTTTAGTGCGTTTTTTCCCTGACCAAAACCTTATCTTGTGGGAGAAGTCTCCTGGTGGTTTTCTGCGTTTTTGGTATGGTTTTTGGCCAGGCTTTTATTGCATTTTTACCACGTTTTTTTGCACTTCTGTGATGTCCCACTCAAAATTGGGGGGGAACGCACGATTAATTTTTTAAAAATTATTTATTTTAATAATAAAAAAAACAGCATGGGGTTCCTCTTATTTTGATACACAGCCAAGATAGGTGCACGGCTGGGGGCTGCAGCCTGTAGCTGTGGGCTTTATCTGTGCTGGGTATCATAACATGGGAGGACCCTACGACAATTTTTTTATTTATTTTTTACTGTACGCTAGACCCGCAGAGAGGGTCTGTGATTGGTTGCAGTCAGACGCTGTCACACAGGCGGGGGGGCGCGTCTGACTGCAACCAATCACAGTGGGCGGGAAAAACAGTGAATAGGCAATGAGGGTAATGAGCGGCCTGGGAAGTGAAGGAGCATACAGCCGCGCCGGTGCTTGGGTAAGTATGGCGCGCCTGCTCCAATCCCTCTATCCTTTCCACCACCATCTTTAAGTGCCGGAGTCTGGTCCCCATAGTCCGGCCAGATACCCTGGATAAATTCCAGGCCGGAACCGGGTTTTTTATTAACCAGGTTAGACCTGCATCACAGCTGCGGAGGAGAGGGAGGGAGCACTTTCTCCCCATCCCCTCCCCGGCCTGTCTCTGCGTATATCGCACTGCAGTCGGATGACATGCGAGTGCAGTACAATGTTTCACACGCTCCCATAGACTTGTATGGGGGTGTGTGAGCCAAGACTTGCTGCCAAACACAGCAAGCTGCGATTCATTTCTTATACAGATATGGCCTGAGAAATCAATCGCAGATGGACGCTGCCCCATAGTTTTGCACTGGTGCGAGTGCAATCTGATGTTTTACCGGAGTGGACTCGTCCGTGCATAACGCAAGTGGAACTGATCCCTTAAAGTGAGCTCCATGGGGGGAAATATTTGGTTGCCACAGTTATACACCTTAACACAAATTTTACTTGGATGTTTCGTTAAAATTTGGCTTTCTCGCACACAAAACCGAAAAATTCCATTCTATAAAAACAATAATTTTGAGGCTTTTAGCTTTTTTTTTTTTGTTTTTTTTTTGTTCCAGACATTGGTCACTGACGTCTGAACTGGTCATAACCTTTCACGTTCTTGTGGTTTAAAGAACTCAAAAATAAGTGAAGAACTAAAGTCCTAAAAATATCCCGAGACAAAGACAGGAAACCCGGCCGCAAGGGCGCAAAAAGAAAAAGACGAAAAAAGAAGAAAGTGATTAAAAGCAGCAGCAGCCCCTGCTCCACGCTCTACATCTAAAAAAGGGTTAATTGAGCAGGAACAGCGCCTCTCCTGCCTACAGGCTGTGTCTGGTATTGCAATGATTAAGTGAATGGCGCTCACCTGCAATACCAGAGATGGCCACAGAACAGAAGTGGCGCTGTTTCAGGAAAAAATAGGTGATTTTTATACTCTGTGGTCACTTATATTACAATGGGGGAGTCACCTGCAATACCAGAGATGACCACAGAACAGAAGTGGCGCTATTTCAGGAAAAAAATAGGTGATTTTTATACTCTGTGGTCACTTATATTACAATGGAGGAGTGAATACTTACTTTTGATATATATGTCAGTTTTAATGATCCCACCGCTCCTGCCCCTCTAAGCAGGTTCTGAAAAGTGAAAGACAAGAAAATCATTAACATCAAATCATATCTTTATTTTTTATATAGCGCTAACATATTCCGCAGCGCTTTACATACATCAGGAACACTGTCCCCATTGGGGCTCACAATCTAAAGTCCCTATGTGTATGTCTTTGGAGTGTGGGAGGAAACCGGAGAACCCGGAGGAAACCCACGCAAACACGGGGAGAACATACAAACGCCTTGCAGATGGTGTCCTTGTCGGGATTCGAACCCAGGACCCCAGCGCTGCAAGACTGCAGTGCTAACCACTGAGCCACCACAAGACTGCAGTGCTAACCACTGAGCCACCACAAGACTGCAGTGCTAACCATGAGCCACCACAAGACTGCAGTGCTAACCACTGAGCCACCACAAGACTGCAGTGCTAACCACTGAGCCACCACAAGACTGCAGTGCTAACCACTGAGCCACCACAAGACTGCAGTGTTAACCACTGAGCCACCACAAGACTGCAGTGTTAACCACTGAGCCACCACAAGAATGCAGTGTTAACCACTGAGCCACCACAAGACTGCAGTGCTAACCACTGAGCCACCACAAGACTGCAGTGCTAACCATGAGCCACCACAAGACTGCAGTGCTAACCACTGAGCCACCACAAGACTGCAGTGCTAACCATGAGCCACCACAAGACTGCAGTGCTAACCACTGAGCCACTGTGCCGCCCACGTTCATCCATCTATCTTGAAGACATTCTCAATGTTTTGCTCATTGTTTGCTTTCCAGAAACAGCGCCACTTCTGTGGGTGGCCGTGTATGTTATTGCAGGTCATCCCCATTTATGAACCGGACAAGCTATATCCGGTTATATCCACAAGCACAGAATTATAATAACTGCATGATACTACGGTATAGAAGCTATAACAAGTAACCACCACCAAAAGGCTGTATTTTTTGATCCGTTTTCACATGACAACTCTTCCTGTCCTCTGTTCTAATCATATAGCACTGGAACATTAATATTCACCATCTCCTTGAATGTCTATGTATGAGATGATAAGTACAAGGACATTAACACAAACAACAATTTGGATCCAGACGATGTCATTATGCCATTATGACAGCACTCATCTTGCAGAGGACAGGAAGAATTGTCATAGGGGCGCTGCATTTCCAGGCTTTGGTTTTCTATCTTTCATGTAATACTTTTTCTGCCCCTTTAAGATGAAATATCACTGTCACCAGACGCTGCTGCGGACAACGAAGGTTGATGCATTTTCCTGAAGGTTTGGTAAATTCAATAACGGAAGAGGAAGTGGCATCAACAGAGCTTTGTGCGCTGCAGAATAAGACAGTGTTAGCAGCTGGAAAGAGTAACTACACTTTTTTTTATTGCTCAGTCATTGCTAAGATATGAATAATTGTAATATACTCTATTATCTTATTGTGCTTCCTTTTCTCCCAAACTCCATGCTGAAAGTCCTGTTTTAACTGCCTTCTTCATGCACTTAGAGGGGCTGTTTTAACTGCAGGTCTAGCAAATATGCTGCAGAATAGCGAGGGACAGGGGACTCCTATTCTGTCTTTCACGCTAGGGGACCCTAGGCCATCTCTAACCTCCGGGTTACCCCTGATGGTGGCATTACTGGAGTCCCGTGCCTTACTATTCTCCTGACCAGATGTAATCTGTTACCACCCCACACCCTGGAAAGGAAGGGGCAGGAGTGTGATGGAAACACAAATTAAGACAGATAGGGGAAAACCAAAACTCAGACACACTATAAACTGACAGGAATAATCAGTAAGAAACTAAGGAGGAAAGAAAGAGCAGTAAGGCAGCAACAAAACAAAAAAAAAGGTTTAACACCAAAACTGCTCACAGTAATAATGAACAACAAAAAAAAGAGAAAAGTTGTATCAGCTCACCACTCCATGTCCGTGTTGGAAACTGGCAGATTCATTAAGCCGATGCACAAAATCTAGGTGGCCAGTATACACAAAGTTTCCAGGAGAAAAAGAAAGTGTATGGCCCAGCACCGTTTCAAATCTTTATTTTCTTGCTTTTTTATTTTATATTATAAAAGAGATTACACCATCTCAGTGTCGCGGGCGGGGGCGCAGACCACGTCAGGGGGGCTACTTGAGGCGCTCGGATCCGGGATTGTGGCTCCAGCTCGAGTGGTGACCGGATCCGGGGCTCTCGCAGCGGCCCGTTGCCCACAACAATAATAAAAGGAGGTATTTACAGGGGAAAAGTTTGTCAGTGACGCCACCCGTGGGTTGCGATGATGGTTGGTGACACCGCCGCTGCCTTGTTATGGGTCGCCCGGGGATGATGTAGCGGGGCAGCAGGATGGTATCCCCTCCACGGGTAGGGGAGGTGTTGTCCCGGGGCCCGAATACAGGTGGGATGGTGCTGCGGAGCGTATTCTACAGGGCTGGACCGGGTGGTATTGGTGTACTCCAGTTCCAGAGGAATTCACACAGAGTCCAAATGGTAAACTAAATTGCCAGTAACCGGTGACCTCCGGCGGGTGTGTTCAGGTCCCACACCCTGGTACAGCAAACAGGGGTCCCTTCCTCCTGCACTCAGTGTTTGTGTCCTTAGTTTGACTACTCCGCTTGAAACGGGGAAGTCCACTCCCGGTGATACTGTGTGTTGGGAGCTGTGGCCCGCGAGAACCGACCCGTGGGATCTTAGCAGGCAATAGCGGAGCCCTATCCCCTGCGTTCGGCTTCCGTCTTGCTCTCTGGGCTTACTGGTGGGACAAGACGTGGAATCTTGTCCCTTACTGGCTAATTGACAAGGGGCTTGAAGCTGTCCTCGCCCTAGGGTCCAGGCACCCAGACTGTGCATGGCTTCCGGACCGGATTCCCGCTGTCGGCACCAGCGGGCTACAACCCTGCCCCGGTCCACTTAAGGTTTCCCACGACCGGATCTCCGTTTCCGGTGGCCCAGTCTGCCGTCTGCCACCTAGTCAGTCGTCCGGTAGTCCAGGGGCTCCAACCCCTGACCACCCTGTCACGTCACTCCTCTCACTTCCACTGTCAGCACTCAACTGTCCTGTGTCTACACACTAACTGACGTGTTCCCTCCTCTGACACCTCAGGACCCCTAGGTGGTCGTCACCATCCGCTTGGCCCTGCCCACTGGTGTGTCCCTATTGTCATGGGGGGTGACTAGGCTTTGTGGCTGATGTTGGGTACCTGGGTGTGGGTTGGTGGCATGCCAAGGAGGATGGAGTCCTGCACCTGGAAGATTTGTGCAGTCTCTGTGACAACCTGGTTTTGCCAGGGCATCACATCAGCATAAAAATAGAAAGACCAAACGCGTTTCGAACATTCAAGTGTTCTTGATCACAGGTTTGGCGTTTCTATTTTTATGCTGAGATGGTGTAATCTCTTTTATAATATGAAATAAAAAAGCAACAAAATAAAATATTTTAAACAGTGCTGGGCCATACACTTTCTTTTTCTCCTGGAATAATAAACAACAGCCACCAGTAAGTGTGGATAACAACAACACCTCACCAGACCAGTATAGATAAGCTATTCCCGGCATTAATTAAATAGGCCAGCCAGCATATATAGGAGGGGAGTGAACGTGATTGGCTCCCCCACAACATGTGATCAAAGAGATTAATAAGCAGTAAGTCCGAATCCCAACACCTCACCAGACCAGTATAGATAAGCTATACCCGGCATTAATTAAATAGCCCAGCCAGCATACTGTATATAGGAGGGGAGTGAACGATTTTGGCTCCGACACAGCATGTGATCAAAGAGATTATTAAGCAGTAAAGGCCCAGTCACACTAAACAACTTACCAGCGATCCCAACAACGATACAACCTGATAGGGATCGCTGGTAAATTGCTAGGAGGTCGCTGGTGAGATGTAACACTAAGGCCGGTTTCACACATCCGGCTTTTCGCCGGTTTGCCGGATCCGGCGCTCTCCCGTACAGACAATACAGTACAGTGACAGCGCTGTAACTTCCGGGTCACATGCGCCGGTCACATGATAGCACGTGACCGGCGCTTGTTGCGCTCTCACTGTACTGTAGTCACTGTATGGGAGAGCACTGGATCCGGCAAACCGGCAAAAAGCCGGATGTGTGAAACCGGCCTTAGCAACGCTCCAGCGATCCCACCAGCAACCTGACCTGGCAGGGATCGCTGGAGCATCGCTACACGTGGAAGCATGCTGCGCTTGGTAACTAAGGTAAATATCGGGTAACCAACCCGATATTTACCTTGGTTACCAGCGCACACCGCTTAGCGCTGGCTCCCTGCACACCTAGCCACAGTACACATCGGGTTAATTACCCGATGTGTACTCTGCTACGTGTGCAGGCAGCAGGGAGCCGGCATCTGCGGCCGCTGGTAACCACGGTAAACAGCGGGTAACCAAGAAGCCCTTCCCTTGGTTACCCGATATTTACCTTCGTTACCAGCGTCCGCCGCTCTCACACTGCCAGTGCCGGCTCCCTGTTCCCTGCACACATAGCCACAGTACACATCAGGTTAATTACCCGATGCGTACTCCAGCTATGTGTGCAGGGAGCAGGAGCCGGCACTGGCAGCTGAGAGCGGCGGACGCTGGTAACGAAGGTAAATATCGGGTAACCAAGGGAAGGGCTTCTTGGTTACCCGCTGTTTAC
Organism: Anomaloglossus baeobatrachus; assembly: GCF_048569485.1. Classification (NCBI taxonomy): domain Eukaryota; kingdom Metazoa; phylum Chordata; class Amphibia; order Anura; family Aromobatidae; genus Anomaloglossus; species Anomaloglossus baeobatrachus. The sequence goes on along the minus strand of NC_134356.1, from coordinate 631,091,129 downwards.
CGTGGTTACCAGAGTCCGCAGAAGCCGGCTCCCTGCTCACTGCACATTCAGTTGTTGCTGTCTCGCTGTCACACACAGCGATCTGTGCTTCACAGCGGGAGAGCAACAACTAAAAAATGGTCCTGGACCTTCAGCAACAACCGGCGACCTCACAGCAGGGGCCAGGTTGTTGCTGGATGTCACACACAGCAACATCGCTAGCAAGTTGTGCCTCAGCAGCGATGTTGCTAGCGATGTTGCTTAGTGTGACGGTACCTTTAGTCCGAATCCCAACATCTCACCAGGCCAGTATAGATAAGCTATACCCGGCATTAATTAAATAGTCCAGCCAGCATACTGTATATAGGAGGGGAGTGAACGATTTTGGCTCCCCCACAACATGTGATCAAAGAGATTAATAAGCAGTTAGTCCGAATCCCAACACCTCACCAGACCAGTATAGATAAGCTATAGCTGGCATTAATGAAATAGCCCAGCCAGCATATATAGAAGGGGAGAAAACAAGATTAGCTTCCGCAAAGCATGTGATCAAAGACGCTAACAAGTAGACCAGCAGAGATGAACTTTTGCTAGTCTGACTAAGTCTGTGGGTCGATGCCCAAATCTTTCGGTACTGATCACAGACATCAGAGAAGTTAGCAGACAGAGTGCCAGAAACTGTAGTTTCCAGAGATCCTGATGCGGCCATGACAGTTGGAGATGCCTGCAAAAATCTCCTTGTCACATATCCATAGTATGATCGTCTCTGCTCCCCTACTCTATGATCAGACACTTTTTTTTTTTTTTACAAAAACTGTCCCTGTCTGAGCATGGGGGAGGTCAGCAGAGACGCTCACACAGGAGTTTGCGGTGTGTCTGAGTTTTGGTTTCCCATCATCTGTCTTAATCTGTGTTTCCATCACACTCCTGCTCCTTCTTTCCCTGGAGGAGGGATAACAGATTAGATCTGGCCAGAACAATAGTAAGGCATGAGACTCCAGCATCTCCACCATTAGTGGTAACCCTGAGGTTAGGGAGAGTGTAAGGTCACCTAGCATGATGGACAGTATAGGATCCCGCTGTCCCTCGCTATCCTGCAGTCACATCGTGATGGGATATTTGCTAGACCTGCAGTTCAAAGCAGGCCCTCGAAGTGCATGAACCAGGCAGATGAAACAGGACTTTGCATGGAGTTTGGGAGGAAAGGAAGCGCAATAACATAATGGAATATACAACCATTCATACCTTAGCAAACACTGATCAATATGCCTAGTAAGTCAGATTTATCAGCGATCAATACACAGTGTATTTAAGGAAACATCATAGACAAAACGGAGGCGCATGACAGGGGACTAAGGGGTTGTCCGATGAAAATAAATTATTACCTATCTTGTGCATAGGTGATATTTTTTTAAATGTCGGGATCCGATCGCTGGGGCCTGCACTAATTGGCAGAATTATGCTAAAAACAAAGGAGCGTCAGTGAATGGCTGACCGCCCTCCATCCATTCCCTATGGAGCTGTTGAGCGTTGCGTTCAACCTTTTCTGGAGGCCCAATAGAAAATGAAGGGAGAAACTGCTGCAGTTTATTGCAGGGATTAATGCACCCCATCGAGGTTGAAAAATTCCCTGTTATTCTGGTCAGCGTGGCTCCCAATGGTGGGACACCCACTGATCCTAAAGTATCACCTATCCTATCCTTTATCTGGACAATCCCTTTAATGAGAGCATTCCTGCCTTATGCGCTATTCTCATATACGAGACTGTATATCACCTTTTGAATACAGTGGGATCTTAAGGTGGTGTCACACACAGCGACGACGACAACGACGTCGCTGCTACGTCACCATTTTCTGTGACGTTGCAGCGACGTCCCGTCGCTGTCGCTGTGTGTGACATCCAGCAACGAGCTGGCCCCTGCTGTGAGGTCGTTGCTCGTTGCTGAATGTCCTGCGTCATTTTTTGGTCGTCGCACTCCCGCTGTGAAGCGCACATCGCTGTGTGTGACAGCGAGAGAGCGACGAAATGAAGCGATCAGGGAGCAGGAGCCGGCGTCTGGCAGCTGCGGAAAGCTGTAACCAGGGTAAACATCGGGTAACCAAGGGAAGACCTTTCCCTGGTTACCCGATATTTACCTTCGTTACCAGCGTCCGCCGCTCTTGCTGCTAGTGCCGGCTCCTGCTCTGTGCACATGTAGCTGCAGCACACATCGGGTAATTAACCCTATGTGTACTGTAGCTAGGAGAGCAAGGAGCCAGCGCTAAGCAGTGTGCGCGGCTCCCTGCTCTCTGCACTGAGACATGTAGCTGCAGTACACATCGGGTTAATTAACCCGATGTGTACTGTAGCTAGGAGAGCAGGGAGCCAGCACTCAGTGTGCGCGGCTCCCTGCTCTCTGCACATGTTGCAGCACAGCGACGCGTGTCGTTATGATCGCTGCTGCGTCGGTGTGTTTGACAGCTAAGCAGCGATCATAACAGCAACTTACAAGGTCGCTGCTACGTCACAGAAAATGGTGACGTAACAGCGATGTCGTTGTCGCTGTCACTATGTGTGAACCCAGCTTTAGAGTCTGACACGGGCAGCATATATATATATATATATATATATATATATATATATATATATATATATATATATAAAATACACACACACACACACAGTATATATATTATATATATATATATATATATATATATATAAAAAAATACACACACACACAGTATATACATTATAAATATATATAAATAACACACACACAGTATATACATTATATATATGTATATATATATATATATATATATAAAATACACACACACACAGTATATACATTATATATATATATATATATACTGTATATATAAAGTACATATATGAAAAGTAAAAGTAATATATATATATATATATATATATATATATATATATATATACATACACACACACACACATACATATTATATATATATATATATATATATACATATACATACATATTTTATATATATATATATATATATATATATATATACACATTATATATATATATATATATATATATATATACACAGTAAAAATAGAGAAGCAACACAATGTAATGTTTTAAGAAAACCCTTTGCAGAATAGTCACCTGCTAGGGAATGAATATACTGGAATTGTGGAAACAGATCTTTTAGGAAAAATCAGAAATTATCTTTAAATTGCAGATATAAATAATTTCCACTTTGTGTCCACAGTTCTCACTCTTTGCAAACTTAAAGGGAATCTGTCACCAGGTTTTTGCCACCTAATCTGTAGAGACAGAGACCCTGATTCCAAGGATGTGTCACTTACTGGGCTGGTTAGTATACTTTAATCAGCAGGAGATTATCATTACAGGACTACTTGGCATGCTGCAGGTAGTCCACCATACTCCTGAGCTCTGTATAACTGCTAGATCTGCAGCAGAGAAAACAGTGATTTTATCAAAATGACAGCAACCAGCTCAGTAAGTGACACATCGCTGGAATCAGGGTCTCTGTCTCTACATTATGCTGCTCTCAGATGGGGAAGCAAAAACCTGGTGACAGATTCCCTTTAAGGAAAGCTATCACTCACTGTGAGAAGGCAGAAAAGCAGGACTCACAGGCTTTCTTTATGTGTAAGAGGGGAAAGCAGGACTCACACGCTTACTGGCAGCAGTTAATTAGCTTTTTCAATGAAAACACTCAAGTCATAGAAAATGATACATCCCTGAGCTCAGCGCTTCCCTTTTTCCCGAAGCTGCACTCAGACAGACAATTGACATAATCCCTTTAAAGAGGTATTCCCATCTCCAGGATCCTATCCCAATATCTAGTAGGTGTAATAATTATATTATTAGCAAATTAGTCCAATAAGAAATGTAGTATAGTTCTCCTGATTAGCTAGGACTCTTACCTCATGTGCAGGGCATTGCAGTAGCTTAGGCATCCATGGTTCCAACCACTCATATAATGACAATTAATTAATTAGAAAATTGATAGTGGTTATAACCATGGATACCTAAGCTGCAATGCCCTGCACATGAGGTAAGAGACATGGCTATATCAGGAGAACTATACTACATTTCTAATTGGAGGGATTTGCTATTATTATTATTATTATTATTACATCTACTACATACTGGGATAGGATCTTGGATGTGGAAATACCCCTTTAAGGTTTTTTCAGAGTAGTTCTGTATTGCTCACCTGTGGATTATCCATGTACCAGATGAGATGATTGGCTTGTGTATCCAGAATAAAATATCTGCGAAGAAATCTCCCACTTTCTGCATCTTCAATGTCCAGAAACCCACAGGTTCTGTTCTTGCGATCCACATAAGGCATTCCTAATGCATGCAAACATCACCCTGCAGCAAAACAATAAACGCAAACAATATATTGCATCAGTGAGGACGACAAAACATGCATTAATAATACAAAGACTGATCACATCCAAGAAAGGAGGATTTTAGTCATATCCCTGGTATTTAAGACCTTAAGGGTGCTTTACACGCTGCGACATCGCTAACGATATATCATCAGGGTCACGTCATTAGTGACGCACATCCGGCGTCGTTAGCGTCATCGCAGCGTGTGACACCAAGGAGCAACGATCAACGAGCGCAAAAACGTGAAAATCGTTGCTCGTTGACGCAGGTAGTTCGTCGCTCCTGCGGCAACACACATCGCTATGTGTGACACCGCAGGAGCGACGAACATCTCCTTACCTGCTTCCACCGGCAATGAGGAAGGAAGGAGGTGGGCGGCATGTTCCACCCGCTCATCTCCGCCCCTCCGCTTCTATTGGACGGCCGCCGTGTGATGTCGCTGTGACGCCGCACGAACCGCCCCCCTTAGAAAGGAGGCGGTTCGTCGGCCACAGCGATGTCGCAGAGAAGGTAAGTCTGTGTGACGGGTGTTAGCGATGTTGTGTGCCGCGGGCAGCAATTTGCCCGTGACGCACAACCAACGGGGGCGGGTATGTCAAGATCACAGCATGTAAAGTACCCTTTAATCTAAACAACATCACTCAATCCTGCATAGTATACAATTGTTAAGCTAATAAAATTACATATAATGAGGTATGAAATGAACTCAGTACCCTTAATATACATGGATGAATGAAGTCTGGGCTAAGGCTTTAACATTATTTATTTAGCGTAATAAAGTAATAGCATGCTACTTCTGCTTGTTATATAATAACTAAAGATGAGCAAATATGTGAATATTGCTGAGTAATAGGATATTTTCCCAAATATATACAGGGATATGCTGCCTCCTAAGAGAATAAGAGGCTGCAGTACTTTAATAGTGACCACACTTTCAACTTTCAATCCCGTAGAAGCTTCTATATATGAAAATCTATCTATTGCCTAAACACCATTAAAGTTAATCCTAAAACTAGATATCATGAACTGTTAATTACTGACCTCAGTACCTGCAATACACATGGACGAAGCCTAGGCTTAAGGGTGCTTTACACGCTGTGACATCTCTAGCGATTGCTAGCGATGTTGCAAGCGATAGCACCCGCCCCCGTCATTCGTGCGACATTTGGTGATCGCTGCCGTAGCGAACAATATCATTACGGCAGCGTCACACGCACATACCTGGTCAACGACGTCGCTGTGACCGCCGAACAATCCCCCCTTCAAGGGGGAGGTGCATTTGGCGTCACAGTGACGTCACTAAGCGGCCGGAGGGGCGGAGATGAGCGGCCGGAACATGCCACCTCCTTCCTTCCTCATTGCCGGTGGACGTAGGTAAGGAGATGTTCGTCGTTCCTGCGGGGTCACACATAGCGATGTGTGCTGCCGCAGGAACGAGGAACAACCAGCGGCATGCGCCACCAACGATATTATGAAAAGAAGCGACGTATGAACGATTTTTGACGTTTTTGCGATCGTTGATTGTCGCTCCTAGGTGTCACACGCTGCAATGTCGCTAATGACGCCGGATGTGCGTCACTAACGTCGTGACCCCGACGATATATAGTTCGCGATGTCGCAGCGTCTAAAGCACCCTTTAGGCTTTAGTTTTATTTATTTTTTCCTCATCAAAAAACGTACTATAGAAGGTTTCTTAAAGGAAAATGTACCCATTGCCAAAACACCAGTAAAGCCAATCCTAAAATTGGTTATAATGATCTATCAATAAGTGAGCTCAAGACCTTTAATACACATGGATGAATAGAATATTTTGTTTCTATCCTGGGTTTTTGTCTGTTAAATGTAAAAATGCTCCTATATGTTGCATGTATAACAACTTACAGTTCATTTCCTTGGTTTTACATCGATTAATAATGCTGAGCTCAGTACTTGCAATACACATGGATGATGCCTAGGCTGAGGCTTTATTATTATTATTATTATTATTTTTTTTATTTTTTTTTCCGGCCTTAACTGCCCAAAAGAAGGCTTGCTAATGGAAAATGTATCCATTACTGAAGTACAAGTGAAGCCTATCCTAAAATTAGATATAATGAGCTATCAATTACTGAACTCAGTACCTTTAATACACATGGATAAATAATGCCTAAGCTCTTACTTAATTATTTAATTTGCTTTTCAAAAAAAAGTAATATAAAGGGACTTCGTTTCAAGACAACAGGTGAAGCCAATCCTAAAATTGGATATAATGGTTTATCAATATCTAAGCTCAGTACTTTTGATACAAATGAATGAATGGTGCCTAGGATAGTGCAATATCATTATTTTGCTCATCTAAAACTACCCTATAGAATGCTTCGTAATAGAAAATGAACCCATTAACGAAGATTAACTGAAGCCAAAACTAAAATTAGATATATTGAGCCATCAATAAATGAGCTCAGTACCTTTGATACACATGGATGAATGGTACCTAAGATGGTGATTTATCATTATTTTGCTCATCCAAAACTGTCCTATAGAATACTATAATAGAAAATTTACCCATTGCTGAAGAGCAGCTGAAACGAAGCCTAAAATTAGATATATTGAGCCATCAATAAATGGGCTCAGTACCTTAGTTACACATGGATGAATGGTGGCTAGGCTGGAGCTAGCTTTTTCATTATTTATATAGCTCATTCAAAACTGTCCATAATGGAATAAGTACCCAATGTCAAAACACATCTCTCTTATCTCTCATGATAACTCTTAATCACATAATGAAAATTACCAATTAAGAAACATATATATAGGTTAAATGCGTTGTATGGTGGGAACAGAGGATTAACTTTAAGCTTCTGGGACCCAACTTAAAATCCGTAACAAGAACCCCACATATAGTGAGCCATTTATAACACTGATGTCCTGTCTTGTGGCATAGTAGCTTTATGGTGGTTAATCAGGCTCTTTGTATCCCTACACAATTAACTTTGATGTGGTCTGTGGACATAAATCAGCTAACAGAATTACAGAGATACATGAGTGACAAACTCTCTATTTAGGCTGCGCTCACTAACCGTTTCTCAGTTAACTCATTTTACAGCTAGTAATAGATAGACGATATATAAGACAAATGGTTATTTTTTTATTCTCAAATACATACATTTAAGTGTAAAAAAAAATAATAAATAAATTATGTCCGCAAAAAGTGGACATCCCCTTTAAGGTAGTTTAGATACAAATCCATGATTGGGACTTCAACTGATAATATACAGCCAGATGATCACATGACGCAAGTTCAGTCATATTTTGCTGCCATGTTACCACTGCATATTATATATTGACCCCCGATATTATAATAGAGGGATAGATAGAGGATGGATGGATGGGTAGATAGATAGATAGAGGGATAGATCGATAGAGGGATAGATAGATAGAGGGATAGATAGATAGATATA